>NC_056739.1:1838323097-1838495597 GCF_019279795.1 Protopterus annectens
ACAATTTCCAAGTTTAATGTCAGGTTCTCTCTCTTTTTACAACATGTTAGTACCTCTATAGAAAGTGACACCGGATAACAAAATCAAACACAAGCTAACATTCCACTCACACATGGGTCTATATTAGATCTTTGAATGCTTAGGTTGTCGAATGCCTAAACGTCAACACCTAAATGTCAAAATCTAATAAACGCAACAGGCCAGTTATGCAAATTTTTTCCCAGCGAAAAACTTTGCTTGGCCAACAAAAAAAATACAATCAAACTCTAAAACCCTAATCAAGTGGAGGGCGTCACCACCCCACACCCCCAAATGTGCTGAGCTATGCCCCCCACACCCCCCAACTAAATATACAAGCTCTGACATCACTCTATATCGTGGAAAAGGGCACATCCCCGATGACGGCCAAGCAATTTTTTTTCCCAGGGAAAAAGTTTGCGTAATTATCCTGTCGCGTTTATTAGACTTTGATGTTTAGGTGTGGCTGTTCGACGACTTATGCATTCAAAAATCTAATATAAACCCTCACACATGTACAGCAGGAACAAACCTGCACATCTACATCAGTTTTTCCACACACAGAAGAAAACTTTGAGGATGTTGCAGACATTCTGAGACCACAGTGACACCATTACAAAAGGGTGACAGATGAAAGAATTATTTACAACTGAGGCTGAGCTCTCTCAACTTAGGACTGGCAAGACCAGACAGGAGGAGAAGGTTACCACACACACTATAGACCCAGTCTCACATAGTACCATCACAACCTCAAATCATACACATAAACACACAAAGACATACTTGGAGGCTCTGATCAGAAATCTACCAAAACAGCAGAGGCCACCAAAGCAGACACCCAAACAACCACCACCTCAGAACACAACACCTGCAACACATAGACCTCACAGTCAGAGTGTCAAACAGTCACAGCCCTTAAGGCCAAACACAATGCCAGACACACTAGTCATTGGTGACTCCATAGTCAGACACACTGACGTCCCGCTCACCAGACTGAGTAAGGAGAGAGTTACAGTAAGCTGCCTCTCGGGCGCTAGAATCCGCCACATAGCACTCAGGTCTCTCAACAGCAGGTACAAATACGACTCAGTCATTGTCCACGCTGGTGTAAACGACCGGACTACATGAAAAGAGACATTGAGGAGCTCTCTGATTATGTAGCCCAGGCAGGTATGACCCTGACCTTGAGCAGTATCCTACCTTCACCAAGAATGATGCCACAATACAGAGATAAGATGATCAGCTTTAACAATTGGCTTAAACTCTGGTGTCATTCAAAGGGGATCCAGTGTCTGTCTGCCTGGGATGACATGCTGGACAAGCCACGCTGCCGGCTTGCACCTGTCACCCCTGGGATTCGGATATTGGCAAAGGCTCTTGCCACCCCCATAGTGACTTTTTAGGCAAGGCTCAAATTCTAAACCTACCACCCTAGAACACAAAAGGAAAAAACTAAGGGTAATGCTGCTCAATGCCAGAAGTCTAAATCTCAAAATGCTCGAGGCCCTTCTCAGTATGGAGAACATCGATGTCTGTGCTGTGACAGAAACCTGGTTCAAGGCTCCTGAGAGCACCCAGCACTAACAGGTTTTACCTCATACCATGCTCCGCCCCAAAATCCGGACAATACCAAGAAAGGAGGGGGGGTATCCATATTCATCAAGGACACCCACACCTCAAGACTGGTGGCAATGCATGATGCATCGGAGACCATCCAGGTGCAATTAACCATAGGTAAGACTGCTCTGCAAATTGTAGCATGTTACAGGCCACCCTCACAAACTCAGGAACCTCACATGGCTTTCCTGAAAACACTGGAGGGGATAAATGTATCTCCAAACACCATCATACTAGGTGACTTCAATTACCCTAATATAGACTGGGAACACTACTCAAGCCCAAACACCCTAGCCCAAAAGTTCCTGGAATTCATAAACTCAAATGCCATGGAACAACTAGTCACCATCCCCACAAGAGGAGAAAACATACTTGATCTCATCATCGCGAACATGGGAGCACAATGTTCAACACCGGAAGTATACTCCTCAGTGGTGACATCAGAGCACCAACTAAGCTTGCTGGAGGTCCTCATCCCACCCCACCTGAAATAAAAAGACCACAGTAAAAACTTCAAAGCCAACTTCACACTTCTAAAGACTAGTGTGGTCTCCTTTAAGGCCCCGAGCAAAACAGTACTCAAGCCGCTGAATCACTTACAAATGCCTTCTACCAGCACCTGCAGCACTGCATGGATAAGGCAATCCCAAGCAAAACAAAGACTCTTTGTACCAAGGGCAAGCATCCAGTCTGGTGGACCCCAGCCATAAACAAACTCTACAACAAAAGGAGGAAGCTACTACAAGATAGAGCAAAATCCTTAAAAGGTAAGACACCCTTGATCACTATAAGTAAAAAACTAAGAGCTCTCATAAAATCATCCAAAGCAAATTTTGAGAGAAAAATAGCTAAAGACTCAAAGGACAATCATAAGGCCTTCTTTAGCTATGTTAGAAACCTGGGAGGAAACTCCCAGATATGCTCAGAACTAGTTCAAAATGATGTGAAGATTACTGATCCTACAGACATTGCCAACATACTGGCTGACAGGTTCAGTGCAAACTTCTCCCTCCCCCAAAAGGAGAGATATCTATACCAAATGGTTGCAGCCCCCAAACATCTCAACGCCCAAGTGAGAACTGCTCTCCAAAGCAAAAACACAGCATCCATGGGACCTGATGGTGTCCCAGGCTGTGTGCTCCTGAACTCAACGAGGAATTAAACCCACAGCTAGGACAGCTGTTTAATCATAGTCTCACCTCTGGATACGTACCCAGGAGTGGCACTGTGGTCCCACTTCACATGCCTCCACAGACCCTGGAAATTACCGCCCATTAGCTTGACAAGCCTTATCTGCAAAGCTATGGAGAGGATCATAATGGACCTCATAAATAAAGACATAGGGAATTTGCAGACTTTGGATCCAACCCAGTTTGGCTTTGTCAAAGGCAGATCATGCCTTTTAAACTTGGTTGACTTTTTGAAACAGTCACCAAAGCCATTGATGAGGGAAAGGCAGTCCATACAGCCTACCTCGATCTGGCGAAGGCCTTCGATACAATACCCCACTCGGGTATCATTGAAAAACTCATCAGCTTAAATGTTAACCCATACATCACAAGATGGGTTGCAAACTGGCTGAGTGACAGAACCCACAGGGTCAGAGTTGCTGGCGCCATGTCAGACTCAAAGCCTGTCACAAGTGGCGTCCCACAGGGCTCAGTCCTGGGCCCACTCTTGTTTGGCATCTACTTTTCCGAAGTACAAGCAAACACAGGAGGGTTATGGCTGACAAAGTTTGCAGATGACTGCAACACATCTGACACAGATATCCTTCAGTAGGGTCTCACAAAACGGATGACTGGTGCCAGAGCCATGGCCTAAAGTTAAATGCCAAAAATGCATAGTCATACCCTTCGGGAAAAACAAGGTTACCCCTAGCTACCATATAGATGGTAATCCTCTGAGCACAGAAGAAGTTATCAGGGACCTGGGGACCCAGGTTGACAGTAGCCTGTCATTCGACACCCATGTAGCTAAAGTAGTTAGGAAGACCTTCTACATTGCCCACCTCATCATGAAGGGATTCACATCTAGATCAAGGGAGGTCATAGTCTCCTATACTCATCACTCATCAGACCAATGATTGAGTACAATGCCCCATATCTGACGACACTTGCAGCAGCTAGAGGCCACAAAGTTCCTCACCAAAAGGATAAAGGGTCTCAAAACTGAAAGAACTCCAGCTCTATTCAGTTCACCTCAAAAGCTGGATAGATTCATCACCCAAAGACTCCTATGCTGTGTATGTGAGGCAGAGCACTCGCTGGCCTTGTTCAAGAGAAATCTTGACCAATGGATGGGAGATTCAGGGATTACCTCAGTGTCACTGCTAGACAGAGGCACAGCAAAATAATGGGTATAGTTCCCCATACAAAGGGATGGCTTAAGCAAAACATAAATGCCCTCGGGCAGATAGCCTAGTATGAACCTATGAACCTATGAACCTATGAACTACCCCTAGAGACATGTAGAGCATTGACTGCCCGATAAGAAATGTAGCATGATGTTTTTAGGGCTCAGAGCACTGTAACAGAGAATCAGCTAGAAATGGTCAATGTCTTGCAGGGTATGCAAGATGATTTTCAGCAGAACTTTGCAATGGCAGACCACCAGGATAATGCAATGGTATCACTTATGCGCAGTGTGGTGGCACATCAAGCATTAGTTGCAGCCTTCATTTGTACACTAATTAGGACATGCCAGAGTCAAGCTGCTCTCAGTCTTACACGGGGCAGAGGATGGGTTATTGTCCAGACACATGGGGGAATCACATGATACTACCACTGCTTGTCAAGACAATAATGTTATTACTTTCAGTGAACAATCACAACACATTTCACACATTTCATGCCAATGGTCATCTACACCTAGGAGAACCTCACATTTCTAGTCAATTTTTAAAGGAAGACAGTTATCTGTCCTTTCTATGTGTCATAAATTATTTTTCAATATATGGATAATAACTGCCATTATTAATGCTTATTGATAAATGCAAAATTATTTTTTGTTATTATTTTTTATACCCTAACAGTAATGTGTGTAATGTAGTGAAGTGGATTTTTTAACATGTAGGAAAAATAAATTTCAACAAGAATGTGCCAAGCCTACTGCAGTTCAACCAGCTAATAGTGGCACATAAAGTCCTTTACCAACCAGAATATACACCTGCCTTAAAAAATATTATCAGCTTCTGCAGCAGCAATCGGCCACTGCGATCATCCACTGAACTCCTAGTTCAAACATACAAATCCAACTGCTCAGCTGGGGACTCTCTGTTTGCCAACTCTGTTGGAAAAATATGGAACATACTCCCAGCTGACTTGACCCTAGAACCCTCACTAACTCAATTCAAAAACAAACTCAAGAAATACTTCAAAACTCATTGGTTATATCCTTGCACTAACCCCGATTAGTGACCTCTCTATTTCTTACGTGCCTTACCCTCAACTACTTCTAACTTTTTTCTAACACTCCATTTCAGGAAGGGTCAATTGTATAACTGCTGCTCAGTGCATCTTAAACCAGAATGTAATGTTATGAATATTTAACTTTGAAAATAATGTTATGTTTTGTAAAGTGTTTTATAATAAGTTAGTACTATATGTGCTAAATGCTGGTATTGCTTATGACTGTAATTTGCTTGAAACAAGCATTTACTAAATGTTCAGTGTGAATTATTATCTTGGAGCTCTTCTCCCCGGGCCTCCGCTGAAAATGGACATGTATCCAGTCAGACTATCCCGGTCAACAAATGTAAAATATATAAAATAAATAAATAATTGTTTTTATGACTTTATGATATGTATCAGTTGTTAGAGCATCACAAACAATGTCCGATGGACAGGGGTTAATCTTCAGATTGTTTTCAACCCAATCACCTTCCTCCAGTAAAACTTACCTTACAGTACTCATGGTAGCCATTCCTCCAAATCAGTTGCACCATCACCAGGCCTATAAAAACAGGATATGTATGACTCATTTGATCTGGACTACTGTGAATTATATTAATTGATAAATCTTTCTGTTTAGTTGGAATAGCTCCATATATATTCAGTTATTCCCTTTACAGATAATAGTTATACCATACTGTGAATTCAAATCATATACAGAACTTTCTGTTTAGTTGGAATGGGATCGTGGGATGGAGTAAAGTGTATATATCTATTAAGTACATTAATGAACTTTGGACAAAAACAATAATTCATGGATTAATATTCCTTCTGGTGGCAGTCATGTAAAACATCACAATAGTAATGAGCAAACATTTTCAGGCCCAATACATCATGAGGAAATGTTACATTAAAATACACATTCTGCCATGTAAACTTAATTCCTGCCATTACATGTTCTTCACTGAAAAAATGATGATAGTTTTTGAAATCAGAATTTATTTTGTATGACACTAAAAACAATTTGATGTGCAGTACAACAGAATACAATAAGCAGAAATGGTATAAATAATTGATTATTTCATTGTTGCCAATATTATTTACTATTTTATAGTGAATAAATAATTAAAGCAAAAGTTATTCAGTAGAGCAAGTACAACTGTTAATTTATTTATTAATTCAATGTCTTTCAGAATCACTGAAAAAGAATCAGTGAGCAGTCATGTAAACAGGTGATAATTAATATAGCAATAAACCACACCTGGGTGTGGGTGATGCTGGATTTACCCATGGTTGGTGTGGTTTGGTCACGAGGGTGAAGCCCGAGTGGCAAAACAAAGACAACCGTGGGTAAATCCAGCATTACCCACACCCAGAAGTGGGTTATTGCTACTATACAATGACATTATTTAAGAAAAAAATAATTACTTTTCTTAAATAATGGCATTGTATAATGCCTCCTTGCTGCCCTTCCGCAGCTGTCTGGTATTCTGCAGCAGTTCTGATGTACTACGCATGTGTATGCTTACTCAGTACATCAGAGCTGTGGGCAAAACAACAGAGAAAGCAAGATCTCCGTTGCTTTTTACAAACTGTCTCACTATGTTAAAGGAGTTTAACATAGCGAGACAGCTTTAAAAAAAGCAACGGAGAAAGCAAGATCTCTGTTGCTTTTTAAAGTGTCTTGCTATGTTAAAAGAGTTTAACATAGCGAGACAGTTTTGAAAAAAGCAACGGAGAAAGCAAGATCTCTGTTGCTTTTTAAAGTGTCTTGCTATGTTAAACCCATTTAACATAGCGAGACACCTTTAAAAATGTTAAACCCATTTAACATAGCGAAACACCTTTAAAAAAAGCAACGAAGATAGGAAGATCTCCGTTACTTTTTTTAAAGCTGTCACACTATGTTAAAGTTGTTTAACATAGCGAGACAGTGTGTAAAAAGCAACGGAGATCTTGCGTTCTCCATTGCTTTAAAAAAAGAGTTATACTAATGGAAAAGGTCCGGGCGACAGGACCTTTTTCCATTAGTATAACTCTGATTTACAACGTGCACACTGACCAATCAGTGTGCACATTTTAGAATATTAATGAGTGGTCGTTGTATAAAAACTATTTTAAAATGAAAGAGAATGTCAGATGAACAGTGAAAGCAGACAATGCCCTACACACCATAGCCCACAAATATTACTACATGCATCAGTTGTACTCTGTGTATTTTTACAAAAATGGAAACACTAACCTGAATGTCCTGAGCCATAGTTCTGGAATAGATGATGCCTCAAACAGCACAGCAGCATCCTGTTCATTGAGCTTGTCACATGGGGTCCTTATTATTGCTTCTGACTGGCCATCATTAGTCAAAGTGGGAGTAGAACTGGAAGCTGCATTGACAGCAATGTCACTTTATTACTAGACCATCACATGATCCTATTACATAGAATGCAACAGGCAGTAAACCTCCTGCACACAGTAGCTGAGTCATACTGAAGGGCACCTCCAGACTCATCCAGGCACATGAAACAGCTCTTCAGGAGGCCATACACCCTCTCAATAACCATACAGGTCTGGGACAGGGATGTGTTATATATCTCCTCCACAGATCCAGTAGGATTTCTCACTGGAGTCATGACCCATGGCTCCAGTGTATATCTGCAGGGAGAATGGAGTAGAGACAAAAACAGGAAAATAAACATTACTGTACATCAATAAAGTTTAACATGAATGACTACTTATATAACATAAAACAAATTTCAGCTTACCAACAAGTTGACCACTGGGCATCCTACCATGCAAGAAGAGGAGGGAAAGTGAGCTGTTGTGCCAGATACAGGAATCATGTGCATTGCCAGGATGTTGGGCAGAAATGTTGGTGATACACCTCCATGAGCCACACACTACCTGATAACTGATGGAATGGTAGCCCTTCCAATTGCAGTACTACTTCCACTGTAGACCAGAAGAGGCTTTAATTGCAGCATGGTTGCAATCTATTGCAACACGTATCTCAGGGAATGTGCCAGCCCATAAAAGGCATGCATAGTCCTGGTGGGATCTGGAGGTGACACCGGGATATAGATATACTGATCCACATGTATCAAAAGTACAGTCAGGAATTGCTCCAGTATCCTAGAGGCAAAAGCCTGTGTGATTCACAATGTGTCCTCAGTCTGTCTCTAGAAGGCCCCTGTAGCAAGTATAGTGAGGGCTATGTGTATTTAGTGTCCACAGGAATAGGAAGTTCACAAATTCAGTGCCCCTAATACCCTTATAATGTCTCTGCACACTCTAACCCTATCAAGGATTTTCTGATTATCAAAGTCATAGTGAGTAATCCTTTGTTCATATATTTACCTGCTTGGTGAGTGAGCACATCTGGATGCAAGCAGTTTTGACTTGCCCAATTCAAGTAACTCTTGGGTCCTCCACTGCAGCCTAGAATTATTAAAGGTCACCGTATGATAAAACATTTTGTAGATTGCAACTCTAATAGTTTTGGTGATGCTTCACTTTTTATAGTGGATCTGCGAACATCTTGAAAATCTGGGAAAAATTTACTATGAATTGCAAATGGTGTAAAATAGACTTCATTCGTATATGACGATATGCATCACTCCTCATTTCTATCTCATTATTTATTATTTGCATAAGTACATCCAAGGTCACTGTGCAATGGTGTAAATGGTCTCGATGATCGCAACTCAATTGCAGCTCAGCTGTGCTCATTCACTCATGCTCTTGGTACCCATAACACATTTGCATAAATGACTAAGAAAACCAACCTAACTTTATAAATATACAGCTTTTCATTGCATGTGTTCTTTATTTGTTTGGTACATTTCACAGTGTTATATAAAAAAAAAGTATTTAATGACACACTGTTTTATGTATGAAATATGAAGCTGGGCAGAAGAGCTGCAAAAATAAACATAACAGTTAAACAACTAATTTGACTAAACAGAATGTATAAGAGAGGTGTGAAAAATATTCTGCCAGTTTGAACTGATATTATGCTACAATACTGTCATAAAAGTTTGCGTACCAGTTCTCATCTAGGTACAGAACAGTTGAATTAACATCGATTGCCACGTTTTGTAAACATACATATCGCTGTTTAATAGCAGTGCTGAAAGGAGGATCTTTGATTTATGTTTGATAGTCAGCTGTAACTGTGCAACAGTCCTGGCAACAAGGAAAACAGAACATGTAACACAGTAGTAAAGTAAACGGGAATGCATGAAGTCACATAGTCAACATTTAAACTCTCTCAGTATCTGTCGGCATTTCATATCAAACTTACTGATAAATTATTGTGGAACAGTGAACACTCTGAAAGGGTCCCAAGGTTAATATTTATGATAGCAAATTTAAAGGCAAAAGCTGGTGCGTAAAAAGCCATGTAGCCTGATAACTCTCAGGAAACATTAGCTGTTGAGAAAGATGTTAAATGATAGAGTTAGGGCTCTGCTGTCATTACTTGAAATGTAGCTCTGATTGATATATACAGCTGAATAAATATTGGTTTTAGTTCAACAAGAAAAGGTAAAGGAGAAATGGTTCCTGCTCACTGCAAAGGTTAGTCCAGTGTGCTCATGTGTCAGGGCCCTGGTCTAATATTCTTTTTTGTCAAGACTTCCCAATGAGTCTATTGCATACTTTTTTTTAAGTTACCTAAGGGTATACACAGGATTTGTTCTACCTCTAATTAAAATGCAGGAAATATATAGTTAAATTTTGCAGCCCAGACATTAATTCAAATGTATTTGTAGAATTGTAATTTCTGAGTAGTCTGTTACTTGTCAAATCATTATATTAAAACATGAAACATGTCAACCTACAACAAAATTAAGTTAAATAACTGTACTGACAAGAGAAAGAAGATAACAACTATGAGCTGGTCAGTACTACAAAATATACATTATGAAGAAAATCTTACAGAAACAGAAATGCTATTGAGTGATCACGTGTTCATTAGGGTTTCATGAAATAAAAATAGAATGTTGTTTTTCTGAATCACTGCAGTTTTGCTGGTGTCTACTACAAGTGATGAACATTTTACCACAAATGACAACAGTGCCATTTGAAGATCATAAATGAACAACAGACTGAATTCAGTGTTTTATTAGGGTAAGCCCATGTACACCTCACCTCCTGTTACTTAAAATCACCTTGGAGGTCACCATTACCTGAGAAAAGGCAGACCCTGGAATTTTCATGGTAAAAATGCTTTTCACCAGTCATTTAATGGGTTGTGAATTTCAATCTTATGTTTTAAAGCATGATACTCAAGTCCCTTTCATTGTTTCAGAAAAAGCTATGACTTTGTCTTAAAGTTATACGCAACATGACAGCATAGCTAAGGGTTTTTTTGGAACGGTGGGCAGCAAACAGGGAACACAGACAAAAATACAGCATAGATATCAATACAAGACAGATGTTTCTTTTCAGTTTATTGCTTAATTTGGAAATTGAATAGAATGGGGTGATGTTATGCTGTAATTCATCTATTTACATTCCTGTTTCTGCTATGTTTTACAAAAACATGAGGCATAGTAACCAGCAAACCAGCTGAGATAACTTCTGTGCTTATGATACTAAGGCATGTGAAACTGAACAGAAAGATAAGATGCTAACAGTTTGTTATTATACTACATTAAGATCTGTTACTTAAAAAATCATAGCAATACCTACTTATTATTGACTCAGGAAAAATGTTGTGGGTTGAAGAAAAACATCCATTTGTAGAACACTGCTTTTGTGGCATGTGAAATACTGGGCCAGAGCAGCTGTTATAGAATGATCATATACCTGCAACATAGCTTAAAGCTAATCACCAGTTGATTAACTGTCTGGTCATTATGCTATCATAACCAGAGGCAGTTATTTTACATATCTTCTTGAACTCTGCAGCAGCATCTAGAAAGGTAAATGTGAAACTGGACTGTATAACCATCTGGCTTATTCATCTCCTAACTCATTAGACATCCTGACTGGATTTAACTGAAGGAGATAGCTGAAGAATATCTCTGATATACTTTTAATTAGCAGTGAGCTGTTTCCTGTTACAATGTGGGTCATTTATATTGTTGACAAAATGGAAGGTGCTTTGTCATTGTTTGTGAGGAGCATTGATTGATGTCATGTTGAGTGAGTATTGGTTTTAGGTTAAGCGTGACAGAGTGAAAAGATTTATAGCTGGTGGTCAAAGTGGTTGTTCAAAAGAGCCTGTAATTTTATGAGGCAAACATTTGTACTAGGTCAGTCAATCCACAGCAAGATTTATATAACTGAGAGACCATGACTGAAAATTTCTACTGAAATGTATTGTAATATCAGCAAATCACACCACTAATATTATGGTATTATAACATTCCTATAACTGAACTATTTTCACACTACATTTCTTCTGAAAAACTTTTATACATCTAATTCTTACAACTTACAGACTACAAAGTGATGTTATTTTACTCCCAAATAAAGCAACTATTCTATGTATCTATAAAATGTGTCAACTTACATTTTATTATATCTACCTGTCTGTTTGCCTCAAATTCTTTATATATAATAACCTACAATATGTGCTGATTTTCGATTTTTTGGCTTCTCACTATCACATCTAACTAAGTTATAAACAATATATGTGTGTGTGTGTGTGTGTGTGTGTGTGTGTGTGTGTGTGTGTGTGTGTGTGTGTGTGTGTATATATATATATATATATATATATATATATATATGTATATGTATATATATATGTATATATATATATATATATATATATATATATATATATATATATGGAGAGAGAGAGAGAGAGAGAAAGAGATTGTTTAGGAGCAGGATGGCAGTGCACCATGCATATTAATGAAGGTGCGCTGCCTGAGCTCCAAATCCTATATGGAGTGTGTAAAAGTGCAGGGGGCGTGTCTGAGAGCAGAGCTTTCAGAAGATACATGTCCCTGCATTGAAGAACAGCAGAAAGGCCAAAAGAATGAGCAAGATCGCTCATAGGTGTCCACATACCCCCAGCAACATCCCCCCATGTGTACAACAGCAATAGTAAATACAAAGAAAATAAACATATCATTTTTTTTTTTTATGAATCCAATTAAAGCTAACCATTAGTGCGCTAGTTTGCCCATCGCTTAGCTACGGTTAATGCAGCTTAAATAGCTGAAGAGGATAACAAGGAAGATATATGCAAATGAAGCAGTATAGCAATAGTGTAGTGGGCAGAGCATTTACTTTGCGAGCAGGCAGTCCCGTTCGAGTCCCACTGCAACACATTCCATTTTCTATGTCAAATCACGTTATGAACAATATTTTAGTTGCATAACGTACTAAATAACATATATTTATGAACTGGAGTATTGCATTAAATTCAGATGTGAGGTGTCAGTGTCATAATGTTGCAAAGTCCACAGATAATCACATGTGCCCCATACAGTATATGTACACAGGAATCATGGATACAAATGGAAGGTAAAATGTGTAATTAATGATAACTCCATACAGCTTCCAAATTCCCCATCTTCCCAAGAACCATTAGACATTACTGTTTAAATCAGTGCAGTTGTAAGCTGAAGTAAGCACTAGTAAGCAAGTGTAAACACTATTAAGCAGTAATAAGCATATGTAAGCACTAGTAAGCGGGTTTAAGCCCGTTTGTGCGGGGGTAAGCAATGAACACACAGGTTAAGCAATATTGAAGCTAACTCTCTGTAAGCATACTTAACCGGATGTTAGCATTGCTAACCATCGTGCAAACCCGTATAAACTCATTTACAACTGCTTAAAAGTGCCTTAATCACTTTTTATCCAAAGGCCCTTGTTCTGCCCAGCAACAAAATAAACAGCCTTGTAGGTCTTTAACCCAGGACCCTATACTCTATAGTCACAGTAGTTAACCACCAAGCCATCACAACAGTACATAAGAGAGAGGTATCACCAAACAAATCCGCACTATAGTAAAATCAAACTGAACATGTGAAAGGAATCAGTATACAGTCAAATGTTCTATAACCCACCACATAACAGAAATATGTGAAGTGGAGTACTGAAGTAGACCCAGATATGAGGTATAAATGTAATAGAGTATTGAAGTCCACTACTAAACACAAGGACCCCATACAGTGTACGTACACATGAATCATGAACACCATATATATATATATATATATATATATATATATATATATATAAGCTGTAATGAATAATAAATCAATGCCAAAAAGCAAATATAATGCAAAGTAAAAATTTAAGCAATGCTAAGCATTGCACAGTCCAGCGTAGGTGGTGTAAGCAATGTTTAGGCCAACTAACTCAATGTGCCCAGTTGTATACCCCTTTTAACAATGCCAAGCTTAGGTAAACAGGTTTGCTCATAGCTTAGCCTTTTCAAAACCAGCCAATCATGGCAAAGTGCAGGAATGTGGCGCTACTTAAACCCAACAGGTGGGAATACATCTCATAACTGGTTGCAGCTTCCCCTTGCTGGCACCATAGCAGAAGGGGAGAGGGAGTACACTTCCAGGCACAGCGCTGGGGTATCCAAGAGTCCAGAGTCACGGCAGGACTTCTTGTCAAAGACCATGAGCAAAGACTGCTGCAGGGCCAGTACCAGGGTTCCCAATATAAGGCAGAAGCCTGGGACTATCTCTCCCATGACCTCACCAGTGCAACTGGCATACCCCGAACTGGTGAGCAGGTCAGGTATCACTATGCTGACCTGAAGCAGCGTAAAAGGGACCTCTTGGAGCAGTGGATCCAAGAGGATAGGATGGCAGGGGTTGTCCCATCTATGTGCAGGTATCACTCCACTACATGTCTAATAATTGCCAGCTAATGTATATTATGGATACGTATGGCTAAATATTCCTCTTATGTCCTTCACAGCGGCAAGTGAGTGGGCCATGAACCAGGAAGCCCATGGCTGTCGCCTAGATAGATTGTGACACGAGGCAGTTAAGTAATACTCCTGCATGTACTGTCATAGGAAATAAATCTAGAAGCATTAGTAAGGTAATTGCCAGTATAAAACCTGTATTGTTTAAGGCAAGAAGAGCATACACCAGAGAATATGGCAGGAAGAATCTCATATAGTTTGTATGTAAATAAAAGCATAATAGCCTGACAGTAAAGGTCTAACTGCTGGACTGCATGTGTATACTCTGGTATCATATGGTAATGTAGATTTGCAATCACTTAATAGTACTGTTGTATTAAGCACTGTTACCCACACTATGCAACATAAATAAAATGTGTAGGAATGTCTGTATATGACTGGTGTAATCCCCAGAGGTCATTTAGTACAACTGAGAGATACATAGACAGAAAACAGTGAAAAGGCTGACAACAAAATTCAAATAGCACATGCAACTGAAAAGTGAACTGTTGTATTTTTAGCACACACAGCCATGGTTCGAATCCTGACAGTGGTAGTAGTCTGCCTATATAATCATACCCCACAACTGTACAGATATGTCCAGAATGTCCAGTAAAGTGGCCCATATCTGCTGCCTGTCACCCTGTCCCCCTGAGAAATCAGTGGGATGATCCTAGATGTATAGACAGCAAACAGGAAATACAACTGATTGACACACATCTATGAGAACAGAACAAAGCTGGCACACTAGCAACTCCCCAAAATCTTATGAGAGTAATAAGCCACATATGTCCCATTTACACCCCCATGTTGACAAGCTGTGACCACAGTGTGTACAGTAACAGAGTGAGATGTATGTGCATAATAGTAATGTGGAATTTGGTACTGTGTGTGGCAACATTCAGGTAGTGCTAACAAGCATTGCTCCCACAGATCTGTCAGATACAAACATTGTGCCCAGAAATAAAAGAATGATACCCTGTACTGGTACTGTTTACTTTGGTATTGTATGGCATTGTGACTGATGCCGTTGCTCTGAATATTAAGGTATTACTCATCACTGTCACCCACACTGTCCTACAAAATATAACTGTCTAGGAAATCCTGTATAAGAGTGTTGTAATACAAGGTCAGAATGCAAAACCACAGGATAATTATAAGACAGAAAGCAGATAGGAGAAATACAGCAATATCTATATAGCACACACAACTGTGATGGACAGTGTTTTAGTTTTAGCAGACACAGCCATGGTCTGAATCTTGGGAGTGGAAGTAGGCTGCATACAGAATCATACTCCATAACTGTACAGATAAGACCAGAATGTCCAGTATATGGGCCCATATATGCTGCCTGTCACCTTGTCCCCCTGGGAAGTCAGTGAGATGATCCCAGATGTTTAGGCAGCAAACAGGGAATACAACAGAATTTCACACATCTATGAGAACAAACCTGTCACTCTAGCAACTCCTGAAACTGTTATGAGAGTAATAAGCCAAGTATGTCCTCTCTACATCCCCATGTTGTCAAGCTGTGACCAGAGTGTGTACAGTAACAGAATGAGATGTATGTCATAATACTAATGTGTAATCTGGTACTTTGTGTGGCAACATTCAGGTAGTGCTAAGAAACCTTGCTCCCACAGGTACGTTGGATACGAACACTGTGCCGAGAAATAAAAAGCTTGATACCCTGTACTGGTACTGTTTACTCTGGTATTGTATGGAATTGTGAGTGTTGCAATTGCTCTGAATAATAAGGTATCACTGATCATTGTCACCCACACTGTGCTACATAATATAACTGTGTAGGAAAGCTTGTATAAGAGTGTTGTAAGTCACTAAAGGTTGAAGAGGGCAATAGTCTAGATATGTCCTGTTTCACCTGCATGTGGTCAAGACATGGCCAGAGTCTGTGCAGAAAGAGATGAACAGGTATGTGCACAGCATTAACCTGGAATCCAGGAGTATGTGTAGAAACATTTAATTAGTGTTAAACATTTCCTCCACAGGGATTCCAGGGAAGAGGTGTATACTGCAGGTAAAACCAGTTCATGTATAAAGATGATGACAGCCATATCACTGTCCAAACTAAGGCAATAGGGTAGTGTAGTAATACTTGTAAGGTACAGATAACAGCACTGACTAGGAAAGTAATGCAAACTACAAGAATATACTAGTTGTTAACTTACATCTCCCCCCCAACCATATTTCCAACTATAAACTAAATACCCACCTCAACCGGTATGTGATGACTTCACTGTTCTGTTGGGACATATGTCCTATTGGTTGATAATTATTTAAATCTGTCTCCATGCATATGCTATGTTGAATTACTCCAACATTGTTGGCATGGTGCCATCAATGTACCTGCATGCTGTTGTTATTGCCAGTGTGGTCCCATATATGCATGTGTTCCATTTGCTATGCAACTGTACCGTGTCTGGTGTCTAGGTTAATGGGAATATCTATGCATGATGTTATACCTAATCTTGGAATGTGTTGACTATTACTAACTCACATATGTTGATACACCATAAACACCATAGCACGTATGGGAATGCGGGTCACAGCAGGCCCACCTGTCCTACCACAGCTGGCCGTGGCACCAGGCACAAGCACGTCTGCGTCCCAACCCGGGACCTCCTCGTCCACTGGTCCTGCACCACCCTCAGGTGGAACTGCCTCAGGGGATAGGGCTCACCCCAAGGAGCGGTGTGGACAGGAAGCTGTCACCCTTCACAAGGTCCAGGTCGTGGTGCATAGATCAGCAGTTTGGTGAGCTTCAGCACCAGCTCGAAGACCGCGTGTCACGACTAGAGGGTAGGCCTGGCTCTCGAACCTCCCCTTTTGGGGCCGTGAAGGTGCAGTGGTGACTGCCCTTGGGTGGGGATCTCAGTCCCACTGTTTCCACTAGGGGACTCATGGGCTTCTGATTTCCCAACACCCCTCCCCATCAAGGTGTCTAACCCCCACATGTGTCATATACAGCCCCTGTATGCTTCTTGTTTGTCTTGTCTGTTAACCTACCCAACCTACCTCCCGAAATATACCTACTATCCCTTCCCAACATCCCACTCTCACCTGAAAAAAAGGACAATCTGTTCCCAAAATAAATGTTGCCTCATACATAGCTGTCCATTTTGCACATGTATCCACTGGACACAAGTAAGCTGGTCTAATTGTCATCACAAAATATTATTGTTGTCCTCACCCCTCTCTCAGGGGTTTGAGTGTCCAAATCTACCTCCAAATTAAGTGTATATGCACAGCTGTTGCTGTAGAAGAAATGGGCAGCTATGGACCTTCCCTACACCCTTCCTGCCCATCCCTAGCTATTTTCCCTACTGTCTATCCGTCTTTGTGCCCCCTTTTCACCACTTTCCTATCAACCCTTTTTTCTTTTCTTTTAAAGAAATTAGCATGGCGGTAAGTGGGAGTAAGCACTTCTAAGCAGCAGTAAGCGGATTTAAGCTTGTTTGCGTGGGGGTAAGCAATGCCTACACAGGTTAAGCAATTTAGAAGCTGCGTATAAAAAACTGTAACTGGAAGTTAACAGTGATTACCTCCGTGCAAACCCACGCAAACCTGCTTACAACTGCTTAAAAGTGACTTAATCACTCTATATCCAATGGCCCTTGTTCTTCCCAGCAACAAAATAAACAGCATCTGCAAGACTTGAACCCATGACCCTGCACACCACAGCCAAAGTAATTTACCACTAAGCCATGTCAAATATACATCACCCTGATGTTTTCACAAACATATCATCCAGCCAATGATTCAACTTTACAGGAAATGTATTTAAACATATAGATGTATATGTGTGTGTGTGTGTGTGTGTGTGTGTGTGTGTGTGTGTGTGTGTGTGTGTGTGTGTGTGTGTGTGTCTGTGTACATATATTAATATCTAAATAGATATATACATATCTATATATGTAGATATATATAGTATATATATAAATATATACATATATATATATTTATATATAAACATACATACATATGCATACGTCTATAGAAATATATGTCTACATCTATATGTGTGTGTATATATACATAGGAAATGTACAATGTGAAGCAGTCAACATCCCTAGGACACATCTACACAGCCACATATATGCAGATACAGATATACATGTACACACACACACACACACACAGACAGACAGACAGACAGATAGATAGATAGATAGATAGATAGATAGATAGATAGATAGATAGATAGATAGATATAGATATATATGTAGCTACACATACACACAGAGAGATATGTATAGGAAGATACATATGTGGAAGGTGCACACAATATGGAACAACCACTATGCCTACAGTTACCACCTTACCAACTGGACACTGTATGAGCCACCGATACAAATGACAATCGTTGCCTGTAGCAGATACCCACAGAGAGGTCAAAGGATATAACACCACACACAGGTTTGCATACATGGGAAAGCTTTATTTTTGTACTATTACAGTTGTATATGCCATGTCATATAGCTGTTTAGACACCGACATCTATATAAACAGAGTAATGCAACTGTGAAGCAGTTATACTAATACAGTAGTCTGGAAAGGTTTACATATGTTGTTGTCTAGGCCGATGCCTTCAAGTAGTACAATAGTAAAGACAGACTGGGCCACAGGATACCAAACAATCAACAGTAAGTAATGCAGATGTATAGTCCAGCAGCCTCTATCTACGCTCTGTACACAATCCCTATGGGGTAAAGACCTTAGTTGACAAAATGGGATATATCTGTTACATAACAAGGCATAACTGACACCATCACTATCACACTGACAAACAGAACAGTCTGTATGGAAGGCGGCAGTAGGCCTGCATTTACCCAAGGTGAATTGTATGGTAATGTACATCCAGATACCTTAAGGCAGTTTACCCCTGATACCCCCACATGTTGTAACAGCCTAGGTTAGTAATGGTGCATCCCCCCCAGACTCAATAATACAGGGCCATATACCACTGTTACACACACTGTCCTCTGGAGTGCATAAGGATACACATGCATTGTGTAGGTGAAGCCCACATATATATGGACCCAACCCCACAGTATGTGTGGGGGACACAACAGCATTGTTGTGATGGCAGGAATGGCAGCATGACATACTCACAGCCCACTACATAACAACCCCTGACAGCATGTCATATGTACAAAACCTGGTATGTAGGTGGAGAACAGAGGTTGGAACACAGGTCCATATGTGTAAATCTGTTGTCATACACAAAGTAAGTTGCTGGTGTTACAGGATAGTCTGCAACATACCCTTAGTCAGGAATATGAAGTTAGAAACAGAAATGGATGTAGCCATGTACTGAAAGCACTCAACACACACACTGCTAGTGATATATCTGACACAAGACCTGTGTGGTAGACAGACAAAACATAATAGGCACACCTATGGCCATAGAGAGAGAGAGAGAGAGAGAAGAAAGAAGAGAGAGAGAGAGACTGCACATGTCTACATATACACAAACATATATGTATGTAAATACATGTTTCCTATATTACTACCACAGTGCTGCATGCCATGTGTGAGGAAATAGCACACATAGCAATACACACCGATATCTACAGGTGTCAGTGTGTCCAACATGGATGGGTATGTCACATGTGAACCCCTTGTTGGGACCACATTGCCCTTGTCTGTGAAGTATGGAATGGGAATATGGGGATGCATGGCAGGTATAGTTGTAGGGTTGGTAGATATAGAGGACAACCTACAGGAGTAGTATGTGACACATGGTGGGTAAACACCCTGGATAGTGTGTGTGGTCTGTGATGTGGATGCCCCATGGGCCACAATATGGACACAATGGGAACAAGCCTACCACCCACTGCTACTCACAATGGCAGTCCATGTCCTGAAGGTGCCTGGCCTGGAGGCTGAGCAGGTGGAGCATGTGGGCCCTGTGAATGTGTACTGGATGTCTCAAGGTGATGTTGCACATGCCACATGTGTCTGTAGAGCCTGTTATGAAACAGACCCTGGACCTGACCTCAGGGGACAGAAACATGTCTGTGTGTGCCCCCAGGGAGGGACAACATCCCCTGAGTTGGTTCCACCTGACAATATTGCTGGACCAGTACATGAGGATGCCCCAGGGTGGGGCACATATGTGATGTGGCCTGGTAACATTGGAAGATGAGTTCAGAGAGGTGGTTCTGCTGGCCAGTAGTACATATACATGCTATTGTGTCACTGTTATAGAACATATGTTGGTAGAAATAGTCTACACAATCCCAGAACATGTCCAACAGCATGCATAGATAACCACAATAACACTGAAAGTCAGATGTGCAACACACACACACATAGCAAGCATACCACAGACATATATGGAACCATTGTGGCCCTGACAATGGCATTCAGGTGAATAGTCTGTAACAGGCCAGAAATGAGAGTGTCCACACAGGGAACATGGCTACAAACACATTGCAAAAAGCTTGGTACAGTACAATATCTACCCCACTGGTAGGTATGCTGTAGCCATACCTATTGAGTTGTCTGTACAGTTTGTTGTCGCTGATATGGTGGGGGGTGACAGTGATGTGTATTAAGAACTGTGGTAGCCTTGCTGCATGACTTGCTCACAACTGTGTCCGTCTTTATGTCTTTCAGGCACGATGTCTCATGGAAGGCTGCCAGCCTGCACAGCAGGGGAAAATGAAATCTTGCTGAATGGACTCATACAGTATTATGCGACCTTGTTTGGCTGGGCTGCCCATAATCAACAGGAGCGGACCACTCTGTGGAATGACCTAGTCCACAGGGTCATTGATGCCGGACTGCACAACTGCAGTTATGTGCAGGTCCAGCATCATTGTTCTGACCTGCTTTGCAATGCCCATCGGTGTGCTGTGCAGTCTGGGGGAATCACCTCACCACGGGGGCCATGCCATCCATCCCCCCGACACATGTGGAGGAGCTCCTGGCCAGCCTTGTGGCACCTGCCCATCTGGCCAGCCACCAACCGCCAGACATCTTTGTGGAGGGGGGTGCCACCCACACACCAGCCGAGGAATGTTCAGGTAAGGCCACAGGGCACATCTGTAGACCACTGCTGTGTATACATCCGCATCGGTACAGGTAGATCATGCATATCTGACATGTCATAGATATATTTTGTTGCTGCAAAGTACTGATAAACAGATGTCCATATGGGGTAGTATTGTGGAAATGTAATGTTGATGTATTGTAATACTGCACCCACCCTGTAGCAATGCCACAGTTCTAGCCACTGACTTTGCAACTCTCACCCTCTTATGTAGGTCCTTCCGGGATACCACCAAGGCAGCAGCCTGTAGCTGGTGAGTATGGTTTATGTAGATGCTTGCCAATACACTTGACATGTAACAGCGATGGTATATTCCATGCACACATCTAACACACCTACCCAGAATGCATGCTGTACATGTGCACGTATTGTTGCTGTGAAATGCACGGGACCACAGGGGTGACCATGTTGGGGGATTGGAAGGGTATGTCAGACACCTGCATGATAACTAACATTCTGTCATTGTGGAATGTGTCCCCAGGGAGTAACATAATGGTGGGCGACATGGCCTACATTAGGGACATGTTTGGAACAACACCCATATACAGTGCAACAGCATAGTATATACCTGTAGGACAATGGCAACCACTGCAGAGATACACTATGGCATAAGGCATTGCAATGATCCACATTATCAGCTGGGACTAGGCTGTAACATGTGGTGTTCAGTATATGGGGCACTGCAAAGTGACACACATGTGTAGGGCTTACTTGTCATGCATCTACAAGAAGGCTGAAGGAGGGGGGAGGGGTGTCAGCATGACAATCCAGTGCACTGCAGCAGGGATCCTAAGGATGCTAAGAATGGCTGTATCTGCACATACTCAGGTTCAGGACCTGTGGCAACCATAACCCTACCCCCACAACAATAGTGACGTCAGTGTGTGAACACCAAGGGATGTGCACATGAGTAGACCTTGCAGTCATGCAGATTAGGAGGACATGTGTAGGGCATATTGACCATACACTGGCAAATGCAGATGGCCCATGCTGGTATACCCCTGCCAGGAGTAGTGACTGCTGTAGTACACACAACAAGAGGTGTGGTAAACCATCATGATAAGGGTGTGCATACATATGCCCACATGGTGTGTATGCATCATGGTCAGCATCCGCACACCTAACACATTCCGTAGACACTGCATGTGAAAGTACAGGACATATGTCACATATCGGGCTCATGTACTGTTAAGATATGCGGAGATGTGTTCCCATGGCAAATCAAGGATGGGTGCATCATATCAATAAGGGTGTGTACTCCCCCCATAGCCATGGTATGCTCTGATGGTTGTCAATGTAAGAGTAATGGATTGGTCATACATGGTCTGCTGTTGTTGAGAGCTGTGAGTCAGACATCAGGTATTCACAAATTACATCTGTCCAAATATCATCCCAGGTATGTGTTGGTGAAAAACATAAAGCTGACATAACCAACA
Source organism: Protopterus annectens (assembly GCF_019279795.1). Taxonomy (NCBI): domain Eukaryota; kingdom Metazoa; phylum Chordata; order Ceratodontiformes; family Protopteridae; genus Protopterus; species Protopterus annectens. The sequence goes on from NC_056739.1 coordinate 1,838,345,520, forward strand.
CAGTAGTACACATTCAGCAATAGGCTGTACACCTGTGAGGTGTGGTGCACAGTACATAGCAGGGTGCAGAACAGGTGCACAGCAATACTGTGTACATGGGTGCAGTGGTATCCAGAGGAAAGGGCTTCACCTAGTGACACAGCACATGCATCACACACATGTATACTGTTGCTTGCATGGATTGACTATAGCTGCTCTGCATGCTGTTGGGTACCATATGTTATGCATGTTGACAGACATAGGAGGACTGTGTGTACTATCATTCTGCAAACTCACCTGTATGTGTGTTTGTGTGTGTGCATCCTGGTGGGTAGTTAGTTTGTCTGTAGGGTTACTCTGGTGAAGTGGAGGGAGGTTGATGCATGTAGGTTGCATGTGTACATGTGTGTGTGTTTGTGTGGCTGGCCATGTATGCACATGTGCGATTGTGGGGTGTTCATACAGCAGTACCTCCCTCTGGGATCATGCAGTACATGGACATGGACTGCCACATTACACACCAGGAATACTTGTCACGTGTGTAATCACAGGACAGCTGATAGTATAATATGGTCTATAGCATGTAGCAGGCATTGAGAAGGAAGGTAGACACCAGATACACCCTTAATATCGCATTCAGCAGAGAGGTCACCTGCAACCCATGTAAGCAGCACTACAGATGCATTGGGGAAGTGCTAGTCAACACTAGGGAGTATATCCAAACATTGCAGGTGTCACATGACAGGCTGATTGAACAGCATATCTGGCATGTACTGAGCATTACATATACATGACACACCAGTGTGTGATATGGATAGAACATAGTAGCCCACACATATAGGGGCCATGTTCGTGATGTCTGAACATACACAGGGTGAACACCAAATGAGAGCAGTGAGGCCATCTAAAACCACTACACACAGGTCAGGTAGGTAATGTAGTAACAGGTATTGTGTAGTAATCATTTGTGTAGGCATTTAGAGGACTGATATGTTAATGAGTGCTATCAATGTGTGTATGTTACCAATTGTGATGCAGGATGGGATAGACATGGACGTATATGTGGGACTGTCTGTAAAGTCACGGACAGGTAGGTATTACGGCGGTGTGTGTGTGTGTGTGTGTGTGTGTGTATATACTGTTAGGCAATGCTGTACAGGTTTTAAAGTGCGTTTCTTGTTTGCCCTACAGGTTGTGAGGTGGATCAGGGTACCTCCTGCATGCAATCTGATGTTAGTGTCCATACAGACACTGAAGATGATGATAGTACTGTTGAGGCACAGGTCGGGTTGTTAGGGGCTGACACTGCACCATCATTTGACATCCCACTTTTATCAACCCTAACCCCGCACACAGTTTCAGTGCCTATACATACCCCATCACCAGTGGCCATAGCGGAGGGACAGCTGGCATTTGGTGGCAGTGCACAGGAAAGGGTGGTAACCATGCCTACTGTGTCTGGTTGCAGCAGGCATAGCCAGATGTCTGGCAGGGTACCACATAGGCAGATGTCCCAGGGTGCTTGCGGTAGGGCCACTGGACATCATGCCCCTGGCAGAGGCGACATAGCTGGTACCAGCAGGTGCATGTTTCAGGCTGTCATGGTGGTGCAGGCACATATGGAATGTTACGCCAGACATGGCCTGAGGCTGCAAAGGGTTTCCCTCACATCTGTAAGCAACAACATCCATGAATTTTCTGGTGCCATCCGTGCTTATACTGAGCTCATGGATAGACAGCATGGTGAGATGATGACCCTCATCACCCATGGTATGTCCATGCTTGAATGTGTGGTGGGGGTGTGGCAATGCCTGTGTGAATGTAGGCCAGCAACACCAACAGCTGGCAGTCAACGTGGACATGCTAGGATACCAAGGTGCTCCCATAGTGGCAGTACCAGCCCCAGCAGTGCTGGGGGGTGCTGTCCACACCACATCACAGCAGGCCACTTGCACATGGTCCTGGCCAGTCCCAAGAGGGACCTAGTACTAGTGGACATTTGTCATCGGCAGGTGAGAGTAGCACATCGAGGCCTGTACCTGGACATGCCCATGGAACACCTGGCAGGCACAGTCCATCTGTCCCCACACACTATGCAAACACCCCTAGGGCAACCCCATACCTACACACACCACATCACCATGCCTAGCTTACCTCAGTACACCCCTCACCCACACACATGGTGTCAAATGTATGGCCCACCCTCAGCCTCTGGCAAACCAACAACACACCCTGTGCATATGGTGACACCTGTGCCACATCCCTGTCATCCATACCATCAGTGCAGGGACAGGCTAATATGGTTCTGATACACACTGTGACTGTACTACAGTGTACCACAGTACAGAGTGTAACATGTTGTAAGGAGTGAAGTGTAATGCATATATGTCAGGTAGTTTAGCCATCCAGCAATGATGCATTATAGCTATTAGTAACACTGGTTGTATACATGTGTCACCATGAGGATGATCTGCAGTCGTATTGCACAATGGGGTATGGCACTGTGGTGACACCATGACTGTGACATATCTGGAGTACAGTTGAACACATGTCACAGGTTAGTATAATGGTTATTGCCTGTGCCACATGGACAGGTGACCCGCTATGGCATGTATACCCTGCAACCTAATGTAGACCCATCCACATACATGCATACTGTTACTTGGCAACACTGGGACTAGACCCCTACCTAGGTATGTAGTGATACTGAAGTGTGTGGCTTACATTGCACACACCACACAGCGTTTAGGATGAGGTGTGCCCCAGGTTACATGTTACATGCAGAACATCCCCAGACATGTACAGTATGCAAATGGGAGATGTAATGGGTGTATATGGACAATACATAGTGTGACATACCTTCATATACACATTAACAGACACATAACAGGCAGACACACATCTGAGAGACCAGGGCCTGTTGCTGCTAACTTGACCATGTGTTCAATGTGTTACAGGTAGGCTGCACACAGCACATGCATAACTGGCCTGGATTGTGGTATCAGTTACCTGTATGGTTGCTGGTGACAGTGATAACCATAATGTGGTACATGGGACATATACCGAGTGCACCTTGGGGTAATGACAGTGTACACAGCACCCACATTCCCAGTGGATATTGTATTCCTTGAAACCCATGATGACACTCTGCCATACCCACCATCACACATTGACAACAACTGTGATACTACTGGTACTACAGTAGTATGCATCTAATGCACATGCCACATGTGTAGTAGGGTGTTGCATTGTCACGCCTCACCTATGGGCAGCAACAACACTATCTGTACTATTGTGTGACAATGGGTATTGTAATAGGAGTAGGTGGCCTTGGGATGCTGTACCCTACAGATATTTGGACATGCACATATACACACACTTGCCAGAACACAATGGGTATCCCATACCTATCAACCCATTTGTACAACACTGTTGTGCTGGTAGTGCAAGGCTCGTGTAGCCGGTATGGAGAGGAGCTTAACAGGGTATATGTCCCATACAGCAGCAGCCACAACTGATTATGGCAATGGGTGTTGCGGTGGTTGTGAAGGCCCTCATGGAATTCCCAAGTATAGGTGTGCTTACACACAGACACTGCTATACTCAGTCATGCACACGTACACATGTGTCAGTACAGGGGTGCATCACTGCAGGTGGTCATACCTGTGTACCTAGCTATTTTCCAAGGAGAGATGTGTTGTGTAGGGGCTGTATGTACAGTGATATCCTGCCACCTACATTGTGGCAGCAGGCAATCTATTGACAGACACTACTGTGGTGGCCCTCAGGTTTAGAATGACATGCCTCAGCCAATCCTCCAGGTGCCTCCTGCACATGGCCACTGAGGTGATCTAGTCTACATGTATGCAACATGCATTACAACAAATGGTTAGAGTCTGTGATGGAGACCTGTACCCAAGCATGTTCTGATGACTGTGGTAGTGTAGTGGAGGTACCCTTGGCATGTGGTGCATACAGGGTGTCATCTCCTATATGTGATAGTTCTTACACAGCTGGGCAGACATGTCAGTGTCAATCAAGCTTAGGTTGCCTGTACATATCCCAGTTGGATGCCTGCCATCTGCACATCTGTACAGGGACTGACAGTCATCAGCTTGGCAAGTAGCTATGCAGTAGGATGAGTGTGTTGACAGACAGATGTTTGAAAACATTATGTATGCCATAACTACATGTCAGAAGCCCTCACTGACATGTGCTGCACAGACGGTAGTGTGCAGTTACATTCCTCATGTCCCAGTAGGGGTTATATACTATGACACAGCTCACACACCAGGGATACAACAGGGAGGCCTCAGAGTCCAGCTATTCCTGCAGGTGTGCCTGTTGTCAGTACTAAATTTGGCACTCTGCTCTTGCCTGGGTAAGAACTGTCAACAGTAGTACTGCCATGATACACTACATGCCAGTGTGACAGCACATACCCTGAGCTACTACAACTGTATGTAACACATTCACATGGATGACAGTGCTGTACAGGCCTCATATACATCTGTGTCCCACACATGACACTCACACCCCTTGCTAATGTAATGACAGCACATAGGCACATGAATTGTACATGGCATTACACACACTTATTACAGACATCATTACCCTGCTATGTTATCAGACTGGGTGGTGTGAACTGGTTACCAGGGCTAAGCCATGCTTAGCAAGTATCAACATTGGTGCAATGTACCAGATGAGCTGATTTGCGCACTGGTAAGCAAAGCCTACACTGTGTAAGTGCCTGTACATTTACCCATAGCTTAGTACTGCTTAGCTTCACACAAACCTGTGCAAGCCCACTTAAAGCTGCTCAAAACTGCCTTAACCACTCTACATCCAACAGCCCTTGTTCTGCACAGCAACAAAATGAACAGCCCTTGCAGGTCTTGAACCCAAGACCCTGTACACTATTGTCACAGCACGTAACCACTACGCCATGACCACTGTGAAGACAGCTGGTGTTTTACCAATATATCTGTCAATACACATATTGAGTAGAATTGAACAATTGTCTTTACTTCCACAATTGTGTAGTACTTGTTATTAATGTGACTGTTGCACGGCATATGTTGTTTTATTATAATGTACACATAGCAGATACATATGGTGAGATACATCTGGGAGGGTGTACACAACTGTAAGGTTTACACATGACAGGAATATGGATATATACATATAATAGGTCGATATATGTCTACATGTACATACACATGTACACTCATACATATGTCTGTGTAGACATCTGTATAGTGCAACATATATATGGCCATGTGTACATCTCTTCATATGTATATATATATATATATATATATATATATATATATATATATATATATATATATATATATATATATATATACAGATATAGATATATATATATAGATATAGATATGTATATATATGTATATATAGCTATATATGTATGCACATCCTATGTGTAAAGATATGCCTATTTATGTGGGTATATATGTAGATATCTATAACTATATGTGCATACATATCTATTCTGATATACCTATTATTGTCTATATATATATATATATATATATATATATATATATATATATATATATATATATATATATATATATATATATATATATATATATCCATACGTATATGTGCATGTGTATCTCTATCTGTATATGTGGAGGCATATATTGCTCTGTATATGTATATATATATATATATATATATATATATATATATATATATATATATATATATATATATATATATATATATATATATATATATATATATATATATATGTGCATATACATATACATCTATGTATGTCGATATGTATATGTGTACATATCTATATAGATATATGGATAATTATATATACATATATGTTCACCATATGTCCTGTACATGGAGCGGAGCCCTACCTCAGACCCAATAGTCCCAACCTCTTAGTGCAAGGGGATGTCAGGTATGTTTTTCAGGTATATTTGCAGAATATTGCTACTGTAATAGGGATTGTCTTCACAGACATGCTGTGTGTTGGAGGTCACATCTGCTTTTTACATGTTTGCCATTGGCTACTGACAGACATCCTAAGGACAGCATAGTACAGTACCACTACTAGCACAGAAATGCTCCTGTTGAATACAGCAGAGAAATGGTCAATATACGTGGACAGTCTGACACACTGTGGTCAGTCCAGAGGTATGCACACAATCCCTTAGTGCAAGACATGTGGACCAAGTCCGACAATGTGGATGTTAACAGCCATGTAGATGGGTACATAACGTAAATACTGTTATACATTTGCCCCCATAGGTTATGCATTCACACACCTCTGTCTGTCCTGACACATAATAACCGTGGGTACAGAGGTGTCATGGACACATACTACCCACTAGTTAGTGACATACATCTGTACAGCAAATCACTGCTTAGTCTGACATACATGACTGTTATGGTGGCCCAGCAACAGTACATCTGTCAAGTATCTGGACATAACATCTCAATGGGTAAGTACACTAAGCTACTATGCATGTAACAAAGCACTGTGCAGGCTACAGGCAGACTGCCACAATGCTGGCCTACATTTCTTATGGGGGAATACACATGCACCTGCATATATAGCAGGCTCTACAGGCATGTCACAGCACAGAGTAACATACGCTTGTGTGAAAGTGCATAACCACAACCAATGTCAACACAGCCACAGCCACATATGGTAAGCTAGCATAATATTACAGTATAGGAACTATCTGATCAATACCATCTTCATATGTGCCACACTCAGTACTGTACACACAACCACAGAATGCCCAGGTTATGTCCTCAAATAAAACCCTTACTATACATAACATGTGCAACAGTCTGATATCTCGCTGGCTTGTTAGCAGATATGATGTCAATAAATATGGTGTACAGAACATATGCACTTCTTACTGCATGACATATGTACAAAGGTGGACAGAGTTGTAGCTGGAGGCACAAACACAGGGTGAATACTGACATGTTGCTGTGATAACCTCATACATTTACTCTTGTAACAGGGTTTGTTGCAACATATGTCCTATGAGGGATATGAAGTCAGTAACTCTCATGGCTGTCACCTTGTGCTGACTGCAATCCTCACACTATGCTTCTGCAGTTCACAGATAGGTGCTCTGTGGGTAACACAAGAAACATAAGTCACCACACACTGCCCAATCTGCAGATGACCCTACAGAAGGGGGTTTCCTCATAAACATAGCACTGACATGACAGGTATTAGAACATGTAGGACAGCCATATCCACACATACCCAGTTAAACCAACATTCATCCAAATGCAGTATAGCAGCATTTACAGTCTGTAGTCAAGTCAGGCACATCCCCCTCCTGTGTGTTGGCCTGTTTCCACAGTGTAAGTTGCTAGAGGTAAATCCCCAATCCATCCGTGATGCTGTTTGCCAAACTACAGATTTAGGTCCTGCTCACAGTGAATGAAAAGACCCAACACCAATGTGATGTTCCTAGATATTGGAGAGTGTTTACATGCAATTGGCTATGTGAATGTTACCACAGCTCTTTCATGTGCAATCAGCTAGACGAGGGCTGCAATTCATGGAAAGACCATCAGCTGATCATGAGTATCACTTACAATACACATGCTGCTGCCTAAGCAAAGCAGGTGTAAGTCTCCACATCCACCATCGAGGGAGTGAGAGAGGCAGACAGAGGTAAAGATAAGTCAGGGAGAGGTGGGAGAGTAAAACTTAAGCATTTTTGTGTCACACGCCTACCAGTACAGGGTATCAAACCCCTGCCTGACTATGTATTGCTATCAGATTTCTATGCAGTTATTGGATGTGCCACACAGGTTACATATTGAGGAGCCCTTCATACGTATATGTGATGGTGAGTGACATTTGCAACAGTGATATGGTAGCTATACAGTAGGTGTAGTACACGTGCCTGTCTGCGTGAACATGTGTCAGTGTCAACACAGCCACACTCTCTTAGGGAACCACACATATTGACATACTTGGCAGGGTCAAGAATACAACTCATCACTAGTTAGATTGGCACAATACAGTACTGTGCAAGTATCACATGCATCAAAGGGGTTATCCAGAGGTTATATGGGCAAAGGGTATGTGGAGGTGTCTGGCATCAGACACCATGCTTCAGTATGCCAAGGGGGTTGTAGTAAGTGTGAATGTGGTCATAGGGATCAAACACCATACACACAGACACAGGGTGCCAGTACTGACATGCATGGGTGCATTGCTTCATGGGTGTGTAGTGGTCGACTGTGCCTGATGGCTATACAAGGTTAGGTGATGGGTATACCTTGGCATCAGGCCACATGACAATGGTCTGCAGTGTGGCTCAGGGGTGTAGTGTCTGGATTGGTCCACACAGGTGGGTACTGTATTCACCATCGAGTCACCTGGGTAACTATTGTGTGTGGCCATTGCTGTGCATTACTTGCCATGTATGTGTTCCTTAGTCCATGACATGGACAGTGTCTGGGATGTGCACACATCTCACATGCATGTACAGTGATATGTGGAACTGTACCTGGGATGTCTGGCTCATGTTGTGTACACAGATTGTTATCATCAGATGTACCAGTCCTGGCCTCATGTAGCAGGTACTGTTAATGGACAGCAGGTTGACCCTGCACCTACATTAATAGCATGATACAGGTATTCCCTGGTGTCAGTGGCATCTGTCAATACAGGGCATGTGGTTAATGCATGGTATGTCCTTTGTGGGTCACAGGCACTACAGGTGTTGCAGGTGTCCAGTGAGGAACATAGAGAAGGTGCACTCTCTGTATGTACGTGCCTACTGGATTAATAGACAGGGTGCCATGCCCTCTGTTGCCCACTGCAATCACTACATGGTTGCTATCAGTGGGCAATATGCAGGGTACTACCAACATAGCAGTTGTTGCCTAGGCAAGTGTGTGTGTGCATGCAACATGGGTTGAGAGTGTTGTCTGGGTAATACAAGGGTTGCCAATTTTGTTCACCAGGCCTTGATGTCACAGGTAAGTGTATGGAATTGCACCCCAGCCTCCCAGCTATTTCACATCTGTTATCCCTGTAAGGTGGACATTGTGACATATACTAGGGCCACCATATAAGATATTTGCAAAACCCACTCCACAATGAGTCCAGTTGTTACACACTCACAGCCACCCCCACACAGGATATGAATGACAAACACAGACACACACACCTGCCATGTCTAGGACTAGAACTCCTAACTAACTAGTTTATCACACTACAGTAGTATGCAGTTATAGGATGCACCACGGAGATTACTGGAGTACTCCTTCCCCAAAGGTGTATTTCACAGTGAGTGACATCAGCAGGCTTGCCAAAGTAGGGCATTTGAATTGTAGTCTGACTAGCTTAAAAAGCATTGCTGTCTACACAGACATAGAAACACACACACAAACATCCACACCTGCCATGTGTGGGAATAGAAACCCTACCAGAGTTCTATATCACACTACAGCATTATGTTGCTAAAGGACATGCCACGGGGATTACTGGAGTACTCCTTCACCAAAGGTGTATTTCACAGTGAATGACATCATCAGGCTTGCCAAAGTAGGGCATCTGAATTGTAGTGAGTGTGAGTAGCCTAAAAAGCATTGCTCCCTACACAGACATAGAAATACACACTCAAACATCCACACCTGCCATGTGTGAAAATAGAATCCCTACCAGAGTTCTATATCACACTACAGCATTACGCTGTTATGGGATGCAACACGGGGATTACTGGAGTACTCTTTCCCCAAAGGTGTATTTCACAGTGAATGACATCAGCAGGCTTGCCAAAGTAGGACATTCAATTTGTAGTGAGTGTGAGTAACCTAAAAAGCAGTGCTCCATACACAGACAGAGACACAGAGACACACACACACACACACACACACACACACACACACACACACACACACACACACACACACACACACACAAACAGTTGCCATGTCTGGGATTAGAACCCCTACCTAAATAGTTTATCACACAAGAATAGTAAGCAGTTATAGGACATGCCACAGAGATTACTGGGCTCCACCTTTCCCAAAGGTGTATTTCACAGTGAATGACATCAGCAGCCTTGCCAATGTATGGCATTTGATTTGTAGTGAGTGTGACTAGCCTAAAAAGCATTGCTGTCTACACAGACAGAAACACACACACACACACACACACACACACACACACACACACACACACACACACACACACGCACACACGCACACACACGCACACACACACACACACACACACACACACACACACACACACACACACACACACACACACACACACACACACACACACAGTTGCCATGTCTGGGATTTGTGCTCCTACCTATCAAGTTTGTCACACTAAGCAGTACACAGTTATAGGATATGCCAAGGAGATTACTGGGCTACACCTTTCCCAAAGGTGTATTTCAAAGTGGATGACCTCATCAGGCTTGTCATAGCAGGGCTATGAGGAGGGCAGTGTGTGCATGGACCATAATCCATTCATCTAGAGGTTGACACACCACATGCGGACACAAGCAGGGTTATATTCCGCAGGTACATGTATACAGCTGCTAGATGACTACTTCCTTGTACAGTCATGTTTCACATCTAGCACTTGCACCACATAGCCCTTAATGCTGACGGATACTGGTGGCTAATGTCTACAGTGAGTGACATTTACACCTCACGTGGTTGTAGCCATTTGGCTGTGTGCTGGGTGGGATGGGCCTCATAATGGATGGCTCCTTGTCACAGTCACTCTCTTCCACAGATCTATGTCTACTTTTGGCTTATTATATTGTGTTGTCCTTGGATATACATCTATATTCCTATCCACTGTGTGTGCAAAGCATGACTGTTGCATACTGAGGAGTGTATGTACTAACATCTGCAACTGCCAGATATGTATGGTCCACTGTTGTTTGCAGACATGGGCTTCATTTGTTTAAGTGTGTGAGCATGCCCAGTATGCCCTTCTGTATTGAATGTGTGGATCGATTCCAGGTAGTTTGTATTCCAATGCAGACCTTTGGGTTGTACACCTACAGGTAGCAAACTGTTTCTGCAGGGTATCCATCGATCATTTGGCAATATGGGGACAAACTGTGCAAGGGATAGTGTGTACTGTAGGTGATTGTGTCTGTGCTGCTTCAGTTACATGGTACTGCTGTTAGCAGAGATATTCAGACGTGTTCTGTTATACACTGTAATGTTTTCTATTCTCATGTACTGTCAGGTGGACATTCTTGCTCACAGTGATGTCTTGGGGGATAAGGGTGACTGCAGCTGTGTCTGGTATTGTGGGCAGACACCTGCATATTCATGGTAAGTTATGCCATTCTGGAGGGGGAACTGCAGACACTTGCTGCTGGGTCGGTGTATCTGGTTCAGCACCTTAGTATAGTGCTGGCAGAAGATCCCATACTTGTACATCCATCAACATGACAGTATGGCCTTATCTTGCTGTGGAAATTCCTCACAGCTGTACATATTTGCACAGGTTACCTAGAGGCAGGGGCCATGAATCAGGACATTACCCCTATTGTAGTGTGCAGCCAGGTATGTAGCCACCCATTTATTTGTTTGCGGCCAAGGATAGTGTGTGCACAAAGCTTTGTGTCGGACCTTGCACATTCCATGCTGCCCCTGCTCCCTCAACCTCCCTCTGTTATTCTATCCTCTTCCATACATTATGCATATATTCCCTGATACTTTCCCTAAGGTTATCACCCCATCACAGCTGTGTTTTGGTGTTGGTCCACAGTTCATGCAGTGGGACATGGTGGACATGTTACTGTGGTTTGTCCACATGGCCTTGCATATGGCTTATGTGGAGCATGTTATGTTGTTATTTGGGTGTCCATGACATAACATGCATTGCCAGTACATGTGAGACACAGGCCTTTGGCAGAGGCCTGTGGGCCATTTGGTGTTGATGCGGGCCAGATGTGGAAGGCCATTGCATTCTGTCAGTCATACAGTCTCTGACCATCATACAATATATTCCCCTGGGGTGACAGGGTAGGTGTGCCAGGTGTTCACGCCAATACTTTCTATCAGTCTTGATCAGGTGGTGTGGATGCTGGCAGGGTGCTACCTATGGTTAGGGACACACCTGCATGGGGCATCTGCACTGCATGCTGCATTCTTTCACTATTGCCATGTACAGGTGGGGTCATATTGTACCCATTCCCCACAGCAGGGATACGACCAGAGAGGTACCTATGGGTGGTTTTCGGGTGAGCTGGGTGCATGTGTGTTATGGACACTACTTGCATCTGATACACAGATATGCATGGGGCATTCCAGTTATGCTGGCATGTGCAGGTACATCAGCCCTACCTCCTTTGTGATCTGCAAGTGTTTGGGCAGACAACACCGGTATCCCCTACTACAGGACCAGATAATGTGATGCAGACCTGATTGTACAATTCCAAGGGTGTGTCCATTTCACAGTTACACAATATATACTGTATGTCTGTGGTACTTTCCCCTGTGTACTGCTTGTATATCTAGCCCAACAGCCATGCCATGTCAGTCTTTCAGATGGTGACACATATTACCACCATACATTTACAATGGCTTACTGCTAGCATGTGTTATACTGGTGGGAATTGTCTTTGGCACAGCAGTTGTGAGGACGTGGCCCTGTCATCAGCAGTAGTGGACAATGGCCACCAGGTCATACCTCAACATGCATACATACTGACAACCCTCACATAATATGAAACACACACCAACCTAACACACACATACCTGCATATTGTGCAAATGCTACAATCTATCCTGCTACCTTGGCCACCTCTGGGCATCTGTGCTCCACTGGTATTATACATACACATACATGTTACTACATGTCTACATAGGGTTGTAGGGGGTCACACCTGACTGTTTCTACATTTCTACACAGAATTGGGGGGCACACCTGACTATTTTTACATCTCTACACAGGATTGGTGTGAGGCGCACCTGACTGTTTCTACATTTCTACACAGGATTGGGGGGGCACACCTGACTGTTACTACATTTATACATATAATGGGGTGGCGCACCTGACTGTTTCTACATTTCTACACAGAAATGGGGGGACCGCACCTCACTATTTCTACATTTCTACATAGGATTGGGGGGGCACACTTGACTGTTTATACATTTCTGCACAGGACTGGGGGGCACACCTGACTGTTTCTACATTTCTACATATGATGGGGGGGCACACCTGACCCTTGTACACATTTACTATGACTGTACTGGTATGTCAGGTACTCCATTTTATTCTGTATTCTAACCTATTATGCTGACTAGAGGCATATCAGTGTACTAAAAGTCTTAGGCTTGATTGACCTACATATTAGTTTCTGACTTCCAACCCTTCAGAACTAACATCCCACTGCCTGACCTGATGTAGTCTGTCTGTGTAGGCCTGGGGGGGGGGTGGTTATCCATAGGTATCATTCAGAGACCATAGCATAGCCTTTGTTTGTGTTTGTCTACACCTGTCCTGCTGGCTGAGACTGTAGTTGGGTATGTGAACCTCCCTGACTGGCATGTGTGAGTCATATGGACACACATGTGGCCCATCACATTTCTTGCAATGGGTTTTGTCACCCTGTGTAGTACTGGCTACTATGGTGACACCCGTATTTGTTACAGATCTAATGGTGCCACTATAGGTGTCCATCTGCTGGCATCCTATTCAGCCACCCGATTCCCTTGCATGCTCACATCCATACCATAGATACAAGTGACTACACATACTACTCCAATCAGTAAGTGATAAGGGGAGTGACTTACCTTGTGAGTGTGCCAGTATTGAGGATGGTGCTGAGGGCTGCTTATGTCCGATGCGCATAGTACACTCCCTATACATGGTTGAGAACAGGTAGTGTCATGTTTGGCATCCCTTTTACTGTATGTGCGAGTCAGAGAGAGGTGTCATTCCCTGGGTCCCTACTGTGTCACTGTAGGTGGTATGCATTGCCTGTTTGTCAAGGCCATGCCATACTGGGCATGCCTCCATCTGCCTACTGGGGCAGGCTCAGGTTGTTCCTCCTCTGAGTCACTCTGTGCCTGTGCAGGCCTTGGCATTGGTGGGGGGGGGGCTGTGTGGCCCTGCCCCGTGCTGTTCCTGCTGCAGCTGTTTCCACAGGATCATATTGTGTAGCATGGTACATACGATGACAATTTGGGTACATGTAGCTGGTGAGTACTGCAAGGCTCCACCGGATGTGCCCAGGCACAGGAAGCGCGACTTGAGCATTCCAGACACATGCTCTATTATGATTCTGGTCTGTGTGTGTGCCTCATTATGGCGTTCATGTTTGGGTGTGTGTGCACTTCTGATGGGTGTCATCCATCACGGTGTCAGTGCGTAACCAGCATCCCCCGCTAGATGGCCGTAAGAGATGCCCCGATTGGCAAATCTCTGGTACAGTTACATCAGATGCCAGATGTGGGAATCGTGATAGCTTCCAGGGCAGCCAGCCCACACATTCATTATAATGCCAGGGCATCGTATACAACCTGGCAGTTGATGGAGAGGAAGCCCTTCTGGTTGATGTAGACCCTACCCCGCTCACCAGGTGGTGCTTTTATGCATATGTGCATGCAGTCTATAGCACCCACCATCTCAGGGTATTCTGCTATTTGGTGGAAGAGACACATATTGCTGGCCAACACCTCATGGGTGTTGAGGAAATATACATGCTAACCGGCATGTGCTGACATGGCAACCAGGAACTGGTGGAATACTCTGGATGCTGATGCGTGTGAAATCCCCATGATATCCCCAGTTGGGTTTTGGGAGGTACCTGTGGCTAGTATTCCTAGGCCTACACATACCTTGGTATCCACTGGGATGGGTTCCCATCTATTAGTTCTGTGTGTCAGTCATGGCTGGCACAGCTCAACAATTTGCTGTAGGAGGTCCCTGTCCACTCTACAGCACTCCACTATCTTCAGCTCATGTAGCTCCTGGTAGGTTACCCTGGGTCTGTACACTCTTCTCCATCTACTCACTGTGGGTTGGTCGACAGCATTCTCATCCACACCACCCTCAGCCTCTTCCACATGTTGTTGTATGATAGCTGCTGCAGCCCCTATCATTTTGTTGTTTTGTTTGTTAAAAGTTCCCCACTTGTATACACCGGTGGTGTAGGGTATGGGAAAAAACAGAGGGAAAGGTGTTTGCATAGTTTATAGTAGTGTTCTGGGATGGGCTGGTCGGCTGCCTGTGTAATTGGCTGATTCTGATACATTTCACTTGCCAGCTATGCTAGTTCTCCTAGATTACCTTCTTACTGCTGTTTTCCCTTTCCATTGCCTTCCTGTTTAAGCCTGGGGGCTCACCGCACAAACACAGTGCTCAAATGTGCACACGGCTGCTATTTCCTGGTTTACTTTTTTTTCCCTTTAAAACCCGGTGCTAGGCAGCCTCAGACACCCCCTTTCTTAGCTCTGCTAAGCTAGGAGCAAGCCCAAGCCACAGGGCTCCAATCCACTTACAGTATGCCTACATATTTTCTCAGCTAATTCCTTGGTTTGCACCAAGCTATTCCTGCTCTTACACTGTTAGGTGCTGACTAGCATGCAGGGGAAATCTGGGTTTCAGTATCATTCCCCTCATTTACATAGGATTGCCTGCTAATGCATAGTTACATGTCCCACACTGAGCCTCCCCCCCTAGCAACCACTATTCACTGGCCATGTTGTCTTCTGCCTGCCATTGAGTATAATGGCAAAATAGTGATTTTGGTTAGAATGGGCATTTTATGTTTTTTTTTCTTATTTTCCTCCCAATCCCGTTTGGGCACTGCTGCCCTATGCTTAAACAGCCGGGATCGGCTAAAAAAAATAAAAGTTGATTTTTTTTTTTTTGCAAGTGTTTTCCATGCCAGTGGATATCCACCCTTTATTTGGAGCTGTCATGGCTCCGTATTGTAATTTTTAGAAATGTACTTTGTTACTGGCGGAGTACATTTCTGCAGATTACACTAGTCCTGCACGTCTGGCTTCCAGCTTCCTGGATCACAAATTCACCTCATTTGCATGGATTTCTCCTGCAAATGGGGTCATTTGCAAACAGGGGCTGAGTCCGTGCAGGAATAGTGCAGGAGTGCTCGTGCACACCCCTACAGGTTATTCCTGGATCACACGGCAGACATATTGCCTGCTGGAGCTCCTGCACTATTCCTGCATGCTGTGAAGGGCTTGCAGAATTCGGGGGAGTGATATGGATATATATATATATATATATATATATATATATATATATATATATATATATATATATATATATATACACACACACACACTTACACAAATACACACACACACACACACACACACACACACACACACACACACACACACACACACACACGCACACATTTACATTTACTTGTCCTACTAGTTGGCATAGATTAATGTGAAAACAATGTTTACGTAACTCAGTGTGTAGATTTCTATTATATTATATTATATATTATATTATATTATATTATATTATATTATATTATATTATATTATATTATATTATATTATATTATATTATATCATTATTGTTGCTTTATTTGTGGAGATTAGGTGCCCACAATCTCTCTCCTCCTGATTTTCTGGCACACAATTGTCCTATCACCTTTCCTTTTGGTACTTCTCACTACTGAATCATTTTCCATTCCCTAGACCGCTGGACAGATAGCTGAGGTCGTGGTCACTTGTATATGTTTTCACTCCCTGCAGCAGTATGCAATGGCAGCAGATTTACTTTGGAAGCTTGAACTTTCAAGACTTTGAACTTCATATGGTTGAGACCTTAACATCAAAGTTTTGAAAGTTAAAAAATTCAATAAAAAAAATAATATTTTTGTTACGTTTATGCAGGGTTGCAAGCCCCCTTTACCCCCCACACTCCCTGCTAAATAAATATACCAACTCCAAGATTGCACTACAGTGCAGAGAATGGTAAATGTCCCATTTCGTTCTGTACAGTGATCTCCATTTAAACCGTTTGAAGTTTCAAAACTTCAATCATATGGTCTCGACTATATGAAGTTCAAAGTTTTGAAACTTCAGTCTTTCAAAGGAGACCGAATGGCAGTACAGCCATGTGTACATTTATCTGTTTACCCGCGTAATACACTCTTCGCAGCATACCACCATAGTAGCAGAATAAAGAAAACAGGCAGTCCTCTGACTTCTACTCACTTATATGGTACACACACACACACACACACACACACACACACACACACACACACACACACACACACACACACACACACACGCACACACACACACACACATATATAGAATCCCCAATATAACTTTAGCACCCTGAGCCTAATCCTAAACACAGCTGAACAATGGAAAGACTAGGCACCTTGCCCCTGAAATAACATGTCTGTTCTATCTGTAAATAAATCTTTCTTATTAACCATCCTTCTCAAGTTATCAAAAAGGTCACTAAAAACACACACAAAGAACCAGCCAATGAATTAAAAAGCAAATAACCAAATAAAAAATGGCTAAAAGAGCAGACAAAAGAGCAAACCAATTTGAAAATGATTGGTTCACTCTCTTGTCTGCTCCTTTAGCCAATTTTTTATTTGGTTATCAAAAAGGTATTACTATCTGCAGGCAATCATCTGAAAGTTATTACCATCCTTGGTATTTCATCAGCCCTGTAAAAAAATAAAATAAAAATCCCCTGAATGTGCCATGTTTATATTACTTGCTAGAAATAGAGTACATAAGTGTTACGCACAAGATATGTAAAATACAGAAACATTCATACACTGTCCTAACAATCCTAGCCACAGAAATGAAAACTGCAATTTGATAGCTCAACACTACAGCCTGCTATATCAAGTATGACATGCATGAAGTTTACAGCTGGCATACAGGTGGTGCTGTTGTGAAAACAAGCTTCACCTGTAGGTCAACACTGGGAATGCAAGCAGGCCAAATGCCTGCTGCATCACTTCTTACAAGAGGAGAGCTGTGGTGATGGCCAGCATTGAGTGTTTTAGGCTGTTATGAGGTGGACTTGGTGATTTCTGGGTTGCTAAAAGACTAGATAGTAAGGCTGAATAACAAAGAATATTACTGAATGTCATTACCTTCTCCTACCATAGTAAATATGTGTCAGACCTGAGGCATTGTTACAGAAACAGGTAGTATTGGGAGGACTATGCCTCGTTATGAAGTCATCTTCGCAGTGGAGTCGGTGTTTGATAATTGCAGGATGACAGAGGCCTTTCACTATGTTATTAAAATGTATCTGGAATTAGACCCATTATCTAAGTGGGACAAACAGGAACAGAGGCTGCCCAGTTATGAATATGTACTGTATGATAATATATGCATTAATAATCTGATACTAATGATTGATAATATGTATTACACGTATTCATGGTAACAGTGCCAGATAAACTTAGTGCTGTTGTATGCTGCCACAGCTCTACAACTGCAGAGATAATTAAATTTAGATGACTAAACAATTATGTATGTGTGCATAATGCATTTTAAAAATATATATTAATTGGAAGCAAAATATGCTGGCATAACTAATGTTGAACAATATAAGAAATTTGCAAATATGATTAAGATGGAAATGTCAATGTTCAATAAGAATCATCACTGAATTGCATGTTAAGTGATAAGTCAATACACAGGTAAGGAATATGACATAATGAGAATGAGGCGCACAGGAGAGAACACTGAAACTACTTTCTGATTAATTATGAAAATGTGAAATATGCTAACATTTGTACTGATTACTTGAAATGATGTATGTGTTCAGGTAGTCCAGTGTGTCAAATCCATGCTTACATAATGCCAGATGCACTTAACAGTGCTACCTCGTGTTAGAGCTGTAAAGCTAAAGAGGTTTTTTCACTTGAATGACAGCTAAACTAACAAAAAATATGCATATTACGTATTAACATACTTCCATAACTGTGTGCATAACTGAATGTCTTATAGTAGTCATTTTATTATCTGAATAGTCTGGTTAAAAGAAAAAAAACACATTACAACTTCATTTGTTAAACACAAACTATGTGAGTAACTTCTATTTCTTTTCAAATATTAAATAATTCTGAATTATTGCTTAAATTAATTAAAACTGGTATAACTTGTCAATTTGAGAGTATTGTTGAATTTCAAGGCTCAGGTCCAGTCAAGATATAGATAAGCATATGCCATTCTAGTCACACCACTTTTTGCTGAATGCCATTGAAAAAGTGTTTCATTAAAATCACTTCCAATAATAGCATATGACTCTGTTTTCTTCACTCTGACCTTGCAATAGGCATATTAAAGTTTAGGGTATGTATTTAAGTGTGGGATTTTGGGAAATGTTGGATAAGGAATTGTTTCATATCACCACACACACACACACACACACACACACACACACACACACACACACACACGCACACACGCACACGCACATGCACACACACTCACACACGTATTTTGTTGGCCTTGCTGTATTTAAATGGCTGCCTATCAAAACCTACAGTCTTGAGAACTGGGTATTAACTACATGTAAGTCTGAGACAGAACATATCTGAAATGATGACATTGTCAAAGTACTGTGTGGCTTAAAAGTGGATGAAAGAGTACAATGAGTCTTCCCATGTCTTGGTTTTGCTTTTGTGGAGTATACACAGCATTTTCTAGAAAATCCAGTCATCCCTCTCAGTGTGTTAACATACACTAACACTGTTAATGATTGTCAGATTTGAGCATTGCCTACCTAAGTCCACAAGATAAAGAGCATTGCATCAATCTCTTGTATCACAGAAGAAGTCCAAATGGAGAGATGATAAGTCAGCAAGTAAAGGAGAGTATTATTGCTGAAACTGAATTCATCATCGAGACTTCGTAAGTGCCTTCATGAGGTGGACCCTGTGTTTCACAAAATCTCACTAAATCAACACTGACATACAGACTATTTATATAGCACATATCATGGACAGAAGTAAGTTAAAAATTAAAAAAAGCTGGGTGCACAAGACCCAGAATAAAAAAAGTGCCAAATCCTGCTAAGCACACTGGTTCCAGGACTGGGTAAGATGACAGTGTAGAATCCTAAAAATACAGAAACATTCCTACAATGGGGCCAGGCCAGGCCCAGGGGGAGGATGGCTCCCCTGCTGTAGAAGGAAGAAGTAGTCCATAAAAATCACAAAAACTGATAGGTCAAAGAAGAGCCATAAAGATGATAAAGTGGACTATTGAGGAAAATAAAGATATTATGTAGTCTTACTACTATGCAAAATACCCAGAATTTCCAGACACAAGAAATACAAAATAATTAAGAGAGAAATTAGAGGAAAGACAAATACTTTCACAAGAAAAACTTTCAGAAGCTTCAAATAAAAATTTATTTGTATTCATTAATACAACAGATTTGTGAAAAAAGTATATAGATCAAGAAACTTTGATCTGTTTGGAAAAAGAAGCATCTGAGGAAGTGCAAAAATATAAACAACAAAACCTAGAGATTTTTGAAAAATATAAAAGAGAAATATGGACATGAGAAATAAAGAGAGATTTGATATGGTGCAATATTTATGCAAAGGAAAAAGCCAAATTAGTAAACATAAATAAGACATCCCCAAAGATATTCAAAGAGAAATACAGGCAAAGGCATCCAGATATGGAAAATTTCACAATAAAAAATAATATCACAAAGAAGGAATGTAGAAAATAAGATTAGTAAAGTGGAAGTTAAAAGAATAGAAGCTGAAGTTATGGAGTGCCTGTGAAGTAAAGGATTTGGTGTAGAAGGTCTAACACAGATTACATCACAGCAGGCTGGAGTGAGTCCCCAATGTAGGGAGAAACAGGAAGATCAGGTAACATCTGAAAAAAGAAATATGGACATGGAAAGAAAAAGAGATTTAATATGACCTAGTATTTATGCAAAGGAAAAAGCAAAATTAACCAGTGTAAAAAGACCAGCACCAAAGATATTTGAAGAGAAATACAGGGAAAGGAATATGGACATGGAAAACTTTATAATACAAAAAAAAAATAAGAAGACAAAGAGGAAAAGTAGAAAAGGAGATTAGAAATGGAGA
Organism: Protopterus annectens; assembly: GCF_019279795.1. Taxonomy (NCBI): domain Eukaryota; kingdom Metazoa; phylum Chordata; order Ceratodontiformes; family Protopteridae; genus Protopterus; species Protopterus annectens. Next base: position 1,838,366,609 of record NC_056739.1, read on the forward strand.
AGTTAAAGAAATAGAAACTGAGGTTATGGAATACCTGTGAAGTGAAGGATTCAGTGTAGAAAATCTAATTCAGAAAGCACCACAACAGGATAGAACAATGAATATTCAAATTAAGGGGGAACCAGTGGAATTGGAAGCAATTGTTCTGGTGTCATATGAAGATATTTTGGAGCCTTCCACAGGAAGCCAGTATAAATGTTCACTTGAAGCTGGACAGCAAGGAAAGGAACAGGAAACTGTGGAAACTCTGATGCAGTCAATGTTGAGGAGTGATAGGCCAGTGAGTTCCCAAATGACAGAGCAACAGATGACACAGGATGAAATTGAAGAGAAGGTGCCACAGGAAGATTCTATAGAACTTTCTATAGAATGTCCACAGGAAATGGAAAACAAAACATGGGCCCTCAGTTTAGAAGAAAATGAGCTAATCGAGGAGTTGCTTGATTTAGTAGAGATAGACATATTGTTTGTCTTTCGGCTTTTCCCAGTTAGGGGTCGCCACAGCGGAACTCCGGTCCGCTAATGATTGGCAGTAGATTTTCACGAATGCCGAGGTGTCAGCTCGACGTCCAATCTTCAATGAAGGCACACCCTTATGCATGTCTTTCGAATGCCACCCAACCATGGGGAGGACATGCAGTCTCCACACAGAAGACACTCCCCGCACTCCAGCCGAGAATCGAACGGGAGAACCTCTTGCTGTGTGGCAACAATGCTACTGCTGCACAGACATATTAAGATCAATGAAAAAAATAGACTGCAGAATGTCAATAAAACCGAAAAAGTCAAAAGTTTGATAAAACAAATGAACACATTAATTAGGACTGTTGATAGGGATCCATGCAATATAACTTAAGTAAACAGGATATATTACTGTGCAGCTAAATTAATAACTGATAAAGTTCTATCTCAAGAACACAAGGTAGTGAGGGAAAGGAAGGGGAGAAATCAAATACCATCATGGAAGTATTGAATAGAGAAAACTATAAAGCAATTAAAACAATAAGTGTCACTGTCAGAAAAATATAGAAGAGGGAACAAATCAGCAAAAATACTTAGAAAGATAGACGTGCTAAAAGTAATGTGCATTATTAGAACAGACCAGGATCTATCATACACAATCACAAATAACAAATTAAAAATCTCAGCAGAAGCAGAAAAACTTACAAGATAAGCAGATAAATATACAGGAAAAGTAGAAAATAAGCAATTTATTCATGACCCAAGCAAAGTTTTATAGAGAATTGGGAAACAAGGTAAAATGAATTAAAAGACTGCCACAATAAGAAGAAAGAGACACATTTTGGAGAAGTATCAATGAAGATCCTGTGGAACATAAACACAATGTTAAATGGATAGAAGAAGTAAAACAAAGAATAAGAAGTTTAAAGGTACAGGATATGTAATGGGATGAAGTAACAGCCAGAGAGATTGAAACAAAATTAAGAAAAGCCTCTAAGTGGAAAATCCCAGGCCCAGATGCAGTACCTAACATTTGGTTAAACGTATTAATCCTTTGCATGAAGATTTAGCAATGAGTAAGAACTATTTATATGCACACTCTGAACAGACACCCACCTGGCTAACAACAGGAAAAACTACTTAAGAGTGAACCTGCAAGCTACCCTAAAAATTATAGACCATTAACTTGCCTTCCTATGACGTATAAAAGATACACTGGAAGTAATGCCGACAGAGTTTATAGTCATTTATAAGAAAACTTAATTATGGCAGTAAAACAAAAGGGCAATAAAAGAAAGTCATAAGGATCAAAGGATCATTTGTTGTTAAATAAAGACATAGTGAAGAACTGTAAAAAGGGGAAGAATCTAAGTATGGCATGGATTAACTACAAAAAAAAAATGATAGTATCCCACATTCATGGATAAAAGAGTGCTTAAAAATGTATAAGATATACCTACACTGATCGACTACATTACAGTGACCATGAAACAGTGGCAGACCCCTTTGCAATTAAGCCATGATAAAGGATAAATTATTATCCCAAGCATAAAAATTCAAATGGGGATATTCCAGGGTGACTCTCTGTCACCGCTGCTATTCTGCCTAGCCCTTAACCGATTAAGCTGTCTACTTAACAACGTAGGCCATGACTACAATTTAGCTCCTAGAAAACAACAAAGTGTAAAGACTTCTCATCTTGTCTTTGTTGATGATTTAAAACTGTACAACTCAGCAGATGAAGAACTGAAAGTGCAACTGCAAGTTGTCAAAACTTTTTCAGATGATATAAGAATGTAATTTGGTCTTGATAAATGTGCAAAGGCAACCTTTAAAGCCTGAAAACTGCAACACCAGGAAAACATCAGTTTGGGACAAGAATGTGATATAAAAGAACTTGAGCAAGAAGGAGTGTATAAATATTTTGGAATTGATGAAAGATCAACAATAAAACAAGAACAAATGGGGATAACATTTACTAAGGAATACTTTAGAAGACTTAAATTAATCCTGAAACAGTGTTGACATCTGGGAACAAAATCCAAGCTATAAACCAATCTGCTCTTCTTGTCCTAACTTATAGTTTTGGAGTGACTGACTGGCTCTAAAACGTGTTGGATAGATTAGACAGGCAAACAAGGAGGATGTTTCATGCTCACCAAATGATTTATAAAAATCAGTGCATACCAAGATTATATATTCCCCATTTCAAAGGAGGGATGGGCCTCCTTGAAACTGATTCCTTTTATAGATCTGCAATCATGGGACTCCACACATATCTGTTGACCTCACAAGACCCAACCATAGTGAAGGTTTTGAAACATGAGGAGAATAAATCTAAGATGACTTCTCTGCTTAATCTAGCAGAAGCATATCGGCATCAAGCAGGAATGGAAATCAAACTAGAAGTAGATAAAAATCACACAGCAATTGAATGTGCCAAAAACAAAAGAAAGAATATAAGGTGAAGGACCAGATGAGAAATCAGGAATGTTGAAAATGCTTAAATATAGCTGTAAGTATAGAAAACATCTGGAAAAACCTCATGTTGATCATGAATGATTGCATGAATGGTTAAGGAGAAGTGAGTTCAGACCAAGAGTTGAAAGGTTAATATTTATGGCCCAAGATAGTTGGCTATGTACACGCTAGTTTACAAAGTCCATTGAACATGTGGGAGAAACAGACAAATGTAGGTTTTGCAAAACCAAATTGGAAACAGTCGCACACCTTGTTGCTGGTTTTGACATACTAATGACAGAAGGACTGTATACTAAAAGGTATAATAATGTGGCTAGACTGTTGCACTGGGGATTGTGTAAGCATTATGGTATTTAAGTGTCTGAAAAACACTGGAAACATGAGACACAAAGCATTATAGAAAATGATGAAGTTTACATCACATGTGATCACCCATTACCAACAATTCAAAAGATAGATGCTAAAAAACTGGATATAATGGTCCATGAAAAGAAGACAAAAGTACCACTGATCATTAAAATTGCCACACCCAGTGACTATAGTGTAAATATCAGAATCTGCAGGCAGAAATGAGAGCAATGTGAAAGAAAGATGCCCAGACAGTTCCAACAGAAGTAGGAGCAACGGGTCTTATAAAAAAGAATCTACAATCATATTTAGTTATGTTACCAATACATGTAACCCTGTATGAATTGCAGAAGGAGTCATTTCCTGGACACATTGCAGATGCTGCAAAGAGCACTTTTGGCTGATATCAAAGATTGAAGCAATATTAATTTCTTGGACTTTAATTGCACTTCGACTTAGGAATGTGGCCCATTCTCATCATGGTATTAGAAACCCAAAATATTTGGAGAAATTAAACAGGTGTCAGATAGTCCACATTTGAATAGATGGCCTCATCAGAGTTTAGGAAAGCAAATGTTTAGACTAAAAGGAACTAAAACTGATGGACTAGCCCTCTCATTGTGTAAATGTACACATTGGACCTCTGAGTAAAGCCATTCCTATGCAGCTCTAGGGCTCCATACACACTCTGGTACAAGTGAGTCACTGCTGGCTTTGAACGCCTACCTATCTAAGTTCACAGGCTAGAGTACGTTGCCTCAACTTCCAGTTCCACAGGAAATCTCTTAAGACAAGGGTGAGATAAAACATATCTGAATGGATTGTCTCATTAGTGTTTGGCAATGCAGGTGACTGGCTAAAAGGGAAGCAAACTGACAGGAAAACCCTCTATAAAGGGAAAGTTGTAAAGAAGGGAAAATGTTTTAATAATATTCTATTTTGGAATGTTTCTGATGATCTACTCCCTGCTAACATGAATAAGAACAACATCAATAGTGTCAGCATTGGTACTTCCATCACGGAACTCTGAACTTGTGCCTAATATGGAAAAGCACAAATAACAGGTAAGCAGATTTTTAGTTAGCAGAAATAATGCAGAGTTGTTCAGTTTTAATTGGGCAAAGGATATACTCTAACAGATACAATATATTTTACTTAGAGTTAATATAAAAGAATGAAGTCTCTTGTGTCGTGGTAGATAAGACCTTGATTACCTGATCTCCCTTTAGCGTGTTCTTTGCAATAAATGAGACTATTTTTCTCTGCTGAGCTGTGTTGTCTGACGCCATTTTGTATCATAACAGTTTAGTGCCATAAAGTCTTGGATTTTTTTAGCTGTTTGTATGTTGCTGCACCAGAAATTACTTCTGGACCATAGCTTGACAGGTTTTCTATCTGGTGAGTTTATGGTCTGTCAGCACACAATTATATTATCACCTTCAGCAGACTTTGAGGTCTTTACAAGTATTTGCTAAGTAACTTTGCAATTGATAAATTGTATTAGAGTGGTATTTAATTATAACAATAAGTAGGGAAACATTTCCTTGAGCACATGAAAGTAATTCCTAATCATAAAAATAAATAAGGGCAAAGTTTCCTTAAAATGTATGAGAGTGGTGTTTAATTAAATAAGACAGAAACAGGAAAGACATATCCTCAGTAGTATGAAACTAGGATTTTAATGATAGTTGCACTTATGTTTCTTTAAGTATGTGTGTGAGTAATATTACTCTATTGCGAACAGAGTAAGAGTGAAAGTGGCTAAAATAAAACACCTAGAGTATGGGACTACAGCTAGACATATGTTGAATAAAATATGGTTGAGACAGCTGTAATTATTTAGTAAAATGGTCACAGCAAACTAAAAATGCACTTCAGTTCCCCGAGGGAGGAAACTTTGACAGGGTATGTTTTGAAAACCTTAAAAAGAAACTTAAACAGAAAATAAATAAAGTATCTGCCTGTTGTTGGTCACCTTTTAATGACTAGCAAGAAGAATTCAAAATAAGGAAAAGGAATCTGGAGTTAGAAGTCTGAAATATAATTCAGATTGAAAAAAAGCTAGGCAGTTAACAGGACGGTAAATTAAAAAAAATGCATGGTACAACATTCCTGTGGCACCTGGTTTTTGTAGCCCTTATAACAGTTATAGAAATTAAAGAAAAATCAACCAGAGTCTTCTTCCCTCTGATTCCTTCAGAAAAGATCAGCTATCAGTGAAAACATTCCAAAACATACAGGTGATGACTTCCTGACTGCAAGAGATAATTTACTCAAAAGACAAAGCCTTTCCCTATTCAAATCGCTCAATTAAAAGAGCAACACACCTTTATTGTAGGAAACACTGCACTGCTAATCCTTCTGTGTAGAAGTTTATTATGAACATTGTGACATACTGTGTATCGTTCACCAGATGAAGCTTTTCTTGACATTCCAAATGAACCCTCTCCTTTGAATTTGTATTTGGCTGATGTTTGTGCAGTTGAAGATAGTATTTTCATAGTACTGACATCAGACCAAACCACAGATGTTGCTGAATTGGAGGGGCTAGAGACCATCCCTCCATAGCTTTAGACTACCCCTGGTAATTAAAACTAAGTTCTAGCCTGCCAACAGCTGCCACGGTTTCAGTGATAGTTATTTCATCTACCTTTTTCTTTATCCTCATGCGCCAAGATAGTTGGTATTAGCTTGCATTTACATATAGAGGACAACAACACACATGGAAAACATTGCCACAAGGATCTGTAGAATCATCTACTATCTTCAATAGAGAAATGAAAAACAGGTAGAATTGAGTTCTCATGTGGGTCTAATTTAATGCAGTATGTCAATGATTTGCTTTTAGCTTCAAGTTCTTATCATAGATGTAGACAAGATACTGTTTTTCATTTAGCCAGATTATAAGAGTTTGGATTCAAAGGGAAAATTACAGTTATGGAAATCACCAGTTCAGTAGTTAGGACATCTTACTTCAGAAGGTTCTAGACAGATTCAACACACATGCATTACTGTTATTCAAGTTGCACCACACCCCACACTATTAACAAAGTAACTGGGTCTCCTGGGACTGAGAGCATTCTGTTGACAATGACTCTCTAATTATACAGAAGTAGTAAAGTCATTGATAGAATTATTAAAGAAACATGCTCCTGAACCCCTGCTCTGGCAGGAATATATCAAGCAAGCATTTGTCCTACTAAAAACTATACTCTCAAACACTTCTGCTCTTGGATTATCTGATTATTCAAAAAATTTCTCCTATTTTGTTGTAAGTGGAGTAAGGCAGCATTATGATTAGAAGTAGAGGATTGAATGATGGTTTTAGACTTATTGTTTATTTTAGTAGAATTCTTGACTCCACAGCAGTAGCCCTCCTACGCTGTCTTTAAGGCTGTTTTTGCAATGGCACACTTAAAGAAAATAACATCTGCCATTACTCTCTTGCATGGGACTTTTGTCATTTTCATATTCTGTAGAAGCACTGCTACAGAAAACTTGAACATAACATTTATCCACTACTTGATTTTCTAACATGACATGTCTTTACTTAACAACCTTTTTATACAGATCATTCAATGTCCACATCTTAAACCAGCTTAATTCCTACAGTGGCTGAAGGGGAACCACATGATTGTGTTTTTGCAATTGACTTTGTGCTTTCTCCTAGATCTGATTTAAAATTATCAGACTCTGAATTGTTTCTTTTTGTTGATGGATCATGTGTTCAAAGAGAAGATGGTACATTAGTAGCAGGATTTTCAGTGTGTACTTAGAGTAAAATTCTGATGATGGGACAATTAAATGGAATTGTGTCTGTTCAAGTGGTTGAACTTATAGCTATCACTAAAACACACAAATTAGAAAAGTAAAAAACAATGACAATTTTTATAGATTGATTCTTTGCTTATGGGGTAGTTCATGACTTCGGGACACTTTGGAGAGAAAAAGGCTACTTGACTTCAGCAGGGACAGTTATTAAAAACTCTGTTTCTGTTTGTAGGTTCATAGGTTGGAACTAAGCTATCAGCCCTAGGGCCTATACAAGCCTAGCCATAAGAATTCCCTGGCTATTTCTTCACACAGTATTTACTTCCCTGGACCCCTGTCTAGCAGGGTGACTGACATGATCCCCGGGGTGAATTTCCTATCTCCCATCCAATCATCAAGGTTCCTTTTAAAGAGGGCCAAAGAGGTGCTCAGCTTGACATGTATGGTCAGTTTATTCTAGAGTCTGGGAAGTCTCTGGGTCAGGAACCTATCCCTCCAGCATGTTTTGTTCATTGTGATGACAAGCTTTAGATCCCTGGAGCATGTATCTCTGAGGGATTTGGATTTCTTTAAGTGTAGCATGTTCAACAGCTCTGAGTTTGACATGGCCTTGTATGTTAAGCAGAGATTGCCTCTGAGTAGACGATATGCGACAGAGTATAGGTGGAGTTTTTTTTTAGATGGTCAGCATAGGGCATCTGCTTTAGGCCTGTGATTCTTTTAGCAAGGTGTTTCTGAGGCCTTTCCAGTTGTTGCAGATGTCTTGAGATGTACATACCAAATGGGGCATTGTATTCTATAATGCGTCTGATGAGGGATGAGTACAGAGGGACAATGACCTCATTTTTTGTGGATAAAATGCTCTTAGTGATGAGGTGTGTCACATAGAAGGATTTCCTGACTGTTGTGGTGATGTGGTTATCAAAGGCAGGACCACTGTTCTCCTATGTTCCTAAGTCTTTTATCACACTTTCGGTGTTTAGAGTACTGCCACCTATGTGGTAATTCATGGGTACATGTTTTTTCACAAAGGGGATGACTATACATTTTTTGGCATTGAGCTTGAGCCCATGGCTCTGGCACCAAGCATCTGTTTCTGTAAGGCCCTTTTGTAGAATATCCACATAATTTTGGGATTTGATAATGGCTCCCAGTTTGCAGTCATCTGCAAACTTTGTTAGCCAGAGTCCCTTAATGTTGGCCTGCACTTCAGAGAAGTATATGCCAAACAGGAGCTGTCCCAGGACTGAACCCTGAGGTACTCCACTCGTCACTTATCTGGAGCCGGATTTGGAGTCGGCTACTTTTACAGTGTGGGTTTTGTCAGTAATCCAGTTGGCAACCCATCGAGTGACATAGGAATTAATGCCCAGCTTAGTAAGTTTATCTAGGATTCCAGAGTTTGGGATGGTGTCGAAGGCTTTGGCGAGGTCCAGATAGGCTGTGTGGACCACCTTACCCTTATCCACACCTCTGGAGACTGATCTGAAGAAGTCAATCAGGTTCAGGAGACAAGATCGGCCGTTCACAAACCCAAACTGCGTGGGGTCCAGTGTTTGAAGGTTGCCAATGTCTTTGTTTATAAGTTTCATGATAATACGTTCCATGGCCTTGCAGATCAGGCTCATCAGACTGATGGGGCAGTAGTTCCCGGGATCCAAGGTGGATCCCCCCTTGTGAAGTGGGATAACTGTAGCTGTGCACCACTCGGTGGGCACGAAGCCTGAGGTGAGGCTATGATTAAACATGACACTTTAGTGAGGTGCCAGTTCATTTTGTAGTTCATGTAGTACACAACCTGGGATGTCGTCTGGTCCCATGGATGCTGTATTCTTAGCTTTGGAGAGTGCGTTTTTTACCTGTGTGGCCGTTATTACCGGAATTTGTCAATCTTTCGGTATTGAGATGGGCCCTTTAGGGGGTGAGAGGGGGGTGAAGTATGCACTGAATCGATCTGCCAAGATATTGGCAATATCCTTGGGATCAGTATATTTAATGCCATTCATTTGTAGCTCAGAGCAGATCTGAGCAGTGCCATTTAGATTCTTGGCATAGCTATAGAATGCCTTGTGGTTGTCTTTGGAATCTTTGGCAATTTTATTTTCATAACTAGCTTTGGAGGATTCTTTGAGGGATCTCAGATTCTTACTGAGGCTGGTAAGGGAGTTTTTTGCATCCTGGGATTTTCCTCTTTTCTGCAACAGTTTCTTCCTTTTGTTGTAAAGATTGTTTATGGTAAGGGAGCACCAGACTGGCTTCCTTTTTTGGGGGGAGAGTGTCTTGGTTCTGTTGGGGATGGCACGATTCATGCTCGAGTGGATGTGCTCATACAGTGCCTTAGTGTAGGATTCAGCAGTCGAACCTTCAGTTCCCATCTGCATTGGTGTCATGAAGTTTGTCACTTCTGACTTGAGTAGCATGAAGTTGGCTTTGGAGAAGTTTTTTTACAGAGGTTTCCTTACTGAGGGGTGGGAGTGGGATGTGGATGTCAAGGGTTATTAGCTTATGGTCAGACCTAACCAACAAAGGGGTGACCATAGGTGTGGAGCATCAATTTCCCATGCTGGTAATGACCAGGTCTAGGATATTGGAGCCCCTGCTTGGAATAAGGATTAATTGATCCAGGGAGTTGGAATTTATGAATTCCAAGAACTGTTAGGCAAAGGTGTTGGTACATGAGTAGTTTTCCCAGTTAATGGCAGGGTAGTTGAAATCACCCAGTATTAGGGTGTTTGTTTGTATCTTAATATTTTCCAGTATGTTTAGAAAGGTGTAGTGAGAATCTTGGGGCATGGTGGGGGGGATCTGTAGCAAGCTACAGTTTGGATTGCATTCTTAACTAGTGTTAGTTGCATCTGAAGAATTTCAGATGCATTGTGTTGGGCAACTAGCCTGGTGTTGTGAATATCCTTGGTGAATATGAACACTCCTCCACCTTTAAGTGTTTTGGTCCTGGTTTGGTGGCTGAAAAGTGTGGTAAGAGTTGTAGCCTAGTATTGCAGGGGTGCTCTCTGGATCCTTGAACCAGGTCTCAATTACTGCACAGATATCGATGTTCTCTATTTTTAGGAGTGGCTTGAGAAAGTGCATTTTGAGGTTTAGACTTATAGCAGTGAGTAGCATTACCTTCAGATTTTGCATGCTTGTACCTATTATTATAGTGGTGGTTTTGTCCTTTGAACTTTGCCTATAAAAGGCACTATAGGGGTGGCCAGAGCCTTAGCCAGTAACCTGAATCCCAGGGGCGATAGGTGCAGACCATCTCTGGCAAAGCATCATGGTCTGTCAATCATGTCGTCCCAGGCAGACAGATACTGAATCCCCTTTGAATGACACCAGAAGCTTAGCCAATTGTTGAAGTCAATTATTTTGTCCTTATACTATGGTATCATCATGATCTACTAAATTCACTTTTATTGCCAGAGGAGGTCTTCTTCTTCTACCTTTGGCTTTTCCCAGTTAGGGGTCACTACAGTGGATCATCTTTCTGCTCATGACTGGCAGTGGAGTTTTACGGTATCGAGTTGCCAGCCCGGTGCCCAACCTTCCACAGAAGGCACACACACACACACACACACACACACACACACACACACACACACACACACACACACACACACACACACACACACACACACACACACACACACACACACACACATAGGGCCAATTTAGAGTGTCCAGTCCATGTACTGCACATCTTTGGGATGTGGGAGGAACCCAGAGCACCCGGAGGAAACACAAGCGACCACAGGGATGGCATGCAGACTCCACACAGATGGTACCCCAGCCGAGAATCGAACCAGTGAACCTCTTGCTGTGAGGCGGCAATGCTAACCGCTGCACCACCGTGGCCGCCTTATTGCCAGAGGAGGTAGCAATGGTTAAATGTGATATCCAGAAAATTGATGATTCAAATATTTCAAAAGGCAGTAGTTTTATAGATTGACAGCCAGACAAGCTGCATTGTCTTATAATGTTCAGGATTCAGTTTTACAGCAATTACATGAAACTAATGTACCTGTTTCTTTATAGGAATTGCTGTCATTTCAAGACTAGGCTGATGTTCATAAAAAGTTATGGTGCATCTGTAATAGCTAGAGATTTACTGTGGCATCACTCAGATGGGAGGCCAGCAGCCAGATGTTTTGTTTGTAAAGGATACAAACATGTCTCTGTCTCTGCTGAGTGTCTGAAAAAGCCATGCAGACCATTTTGTTGTATACAGTGGGACTTTACTGAACTTCCACAGATACAAATGTTTAAATATGTTTTGATGATTGTTGATGTTCTTTCTAGAGGGATTGAAACTTATTCCTGTAGCAAAAATGATGCAACTACTATAGCAAGGAAACTCCTGTGTTAACTAATTCCCAGATTTTTCTTCCTTGTTGTATCCCGTCTGATCATGGTATTCATTTTGCAAGGCAAGTGGTGCAACAAATAAGGAAAATTTTAAATATAAATGTGTAATATCATTTCCCACATAAATCCCAAACTTCAGGAATTGTTGAAAGAATGAACAAAATAGTGAACATCAGACTTGCAAAGTTATGTGGCTAGACAGGTATTAAGTGGCAAGAGGCTCTGCCCTTAGTTTTGTTTCATGTACATAGTGCAGTTAGCATTACAAGAAAATATTTTCCCTCATGGGGTGATCCAAGAGAATGCTTGTCGTATCCCTACCAAGAAATTTGTAGTTACAAAATGTTGATGAAGCTGTTTCTCTTTATTCTCTTTTATGCTGTGCAGCACCACCACAAACAAGTCCTTGAAGCCTAGAAGCACCATAATTCAGCCTGCAACTTACTGGCAAACTGGAGATATTGTTTTCATCACATCCTTCCCATGAAAACATTCAATTCAGCTGATAGGGGAAAGGAGCCTTTCTGGTTTCCCTGACCCACTACCATTGCCATCCAATGTGAAGGAGCACACAATTGGTGTCATGTGTCAGTCATCAAGAAAGCCCTCCCTAGTGATGAATGCCAATAGGGTATCATCAATGCCACTCCTTTTGATGCTGATAAAAATAGGGAAACTATTGTATCTGGAAGTGAAGACTAATGATTCTTCAACAACACCACTGTGGTGGTGTGTGGAAGTTAAATCCGGTGATTTAGCAATATCATTCTGGTCAGAGATAAGATTTAGTGATTTTTTTTCAACATCAATGGCATTTTTATTAGCATCACAATCAGAAATGAGGATTAATGATTCAACAACATTATATTTTATGGAAAATGTCTGGAAGTCAGCCCAAGATTCAGGCAGTGAATCAAGTAACTGTCATTTGTGGAATCACAGGCAGCAAAATCTTCAGGATGGAGTTTGTTTGGGAATTAATGTCATATGTTCTTCAAAAGGACAATGTTGAATCCATGTTTGCAATTTTTTTGAAAAGCCTCTTCAACACAAACCTGAACCTAAATTAGCCTGTTGTGAGCTACGGGCAGATGAAGAAGCCATTTTCTTTCCGAACTTTGTGAGCACTTTATTCACTTTAGTGCTTTTGACCTGTTAGTGTCTTTTCGAACAATTCAGAAAAGTGGTTTGGCTTATAAGAAGGCTCCTTTTTGGTTGTGTTATCTACATACTTAAATATCAGATTTTGTATAAAAAACATTCATGTACACGTGTATGTGATTAGGACGTGCTGTGAAATATTCCTTTTACAATTTTTGCAGAAATTGATGAACAGTCTTTGATAATTTATATTATGCACATTTTTTGTTTTTGAAAAAAGCCTTGCAAAAGTCTCTGTCATTGTACACTATACAAGAAGCTGTTGGATTTTTACCAGTAACATTTTTTCTTTAGACATATTTATTATATATATTATATCCCTGCCTCTCCTCCAACCAATCCTCACACACCTTTCCCCCACCCCTTCCTCCAACCTACCTTACTCTCACTACTACACCCCCTTCCATCTAATATCCCATTACCCTCCTCTCTATCACTTCTAACTCCAACTACCATGCTCTCCCTTGCTCCTAAAATCCTTCTCTACCTCCATCCTCATCCTTCTTCTACTACCTCTTTACCATGCCAGCTCCTATACTGATTTCCATTTACACCCTCCACCTCTTCCTCCCCACCCCAACCTTACAGCCCACTTCCACAACATCTCTGCCTCTTAAGTTCCCTCCCACCCTATCCTTCTCTTAAAAGTAAAACTTTTCCCAAGCACTACTAAATACTACAAACCTAAACCCATTCACTTCTATCTAAGTACAAACCTAATAAACTTATTCCCCATCTCACTTACCTTTGCTTAACTGGCGACATTCACCCCAATCCAGGACCAAACTTCTCTCCAACAAACCACCCCAGCACCAATAACAAAACCACCAGTAAATACCTCAAATTCCTCACCATCAATGCCCAAAACTTAAAAAATAAATTAACCCTCTTTCATGCCTGGCTCAATTACAACTTACCTGACATTGTAGCCATCTCTGAAACCTGGCTAAAACCTCAAATAAGTGACTCCGAATTGCTTCCCTTGGACTTCATTCTCTCCAATCTGACCGCCTAAGTAGAAGAGGTGGTGTAGCTTTAATCTACTCCAACCACTTGTCCATCACTCCTTACCCTAATCCCATCCCTTCTTTCAATAATGCTGAACTTGTAACTGGCCTACTAAAAATAAACAACCATAAAAGCATCTGCATCATTTCCCTCAATATTCCTCCTGGTAACAACACCAGTACCCTGGAAGACATCCTCTCCTGGACCTCCTCTAATATTAAGCTAGAAATCTACATAATGGGTGATGTAAATATTGACTGGGAAAAAATCATTAACCCTAATCCCACCATAACAATCAACCTATTTAACTTCACTCAACTTACTAACTTCATTACTAGACCTAACAAAACCAACCCCCAGGCTCCATACTTGACTGGATCCTAGTATCTCATCCTAACAAAATCATAAAATCTGGTGTTATTCCTGACCCATTAGGAAGCCACCTCCCTGCCTTCACCCTTCGAGCTACACCCACTTCCCCACACTCTCACCAGTACATTCATACTCATAACCTATCTAACTTTAACCCTACTACTTTCTCTGACTCCCTTAAACTAATTAACTGGAACCCCCTAAAACCTCTACCATTAGATGCAGCCGTTGACTATTTCAATTCAACATTCGTAACTGTCCTCAACTCCCTAGCTCCAATAAGAACAAAAAGAGTTAAAATTAAGACCACCCTATGGCTCACCAAAGATACCAAAAAGATTATGCTACAAAGGGATAAAACCTGGAAAGCCTACCTCCAATACAAACAGCCAGGAATCTTGCTTAAATATGAACAGCTGAGAAACCTATCCAAAAAAGAAGTCATTACAGATAAAAAGTCTTACTACATCAAACTACAAGCAAATCATGCAAAAAACCCCAAACAATTCTAGAACTGTATTAATTCCCTCCTTAGGCCAGGTACAAAAAAAACAACCCCAGTCCTGACACCAGCAAATCTGACCTTGAAATTGCCTTTCTATTCAATAACTTCTTCACCTCTTCTATCACTGAGCTAACCAAGACCTTTACCAACAATAACCCTCCACCACTCCCTGCTCAATCTTCCCCTCCCCCCTTTCAAATTTAAACCTGTCTCCACCAACCTAATAAAGAAACTTCTCTCTAAACTAAAGCCTTGTCCCAATGCCCCTTACAATATTCCTTCCTCCTCCTTAAAAATAGCCTTAGACATTATTGCTCTGCCTATCAGCATCCTGATCAATAGATCACTACCCAAATCATATGTACCCAAACTATGGTGTACTGCATTTATTCTTCCACTCCACAAGGGTGGCAAAAACTGTAATGTCTCCAATTTCCACCCCATAGCCATCCTCTCCCCTATCTCCAAACTTCTTGAAAAATGCATCCACCTGCAGCTCTTGCCATTCCTTACCAAACATCAGCTACTCTCTCCTACCCAACACGGCTTCCACCCAGGACACAGTACCAACTCTGTCCTTCTCTCCTTCTTACATTCTGTCAATTTAGCCCGTGACAATGGTAATATAGTATCCTCTATTCTGCTGGACTTATTTAAAGCCTTTGATACCATCTCCCATATCCACCTACTAAACCATCTCTCTAATCTCAACCTCTCCCAAAAAACTCTTTCATGGTTCTCCAGCTATCTTTCTGACAGATCCCAAGCCATGAAATGGGGCCAGGCCACCTCCAACTTCCTTCCTACCCCCACTGGAGTACACCAAAGTTCCATACTTGGCCCATTGCTATTCAATATCTTTATTAATGACTTCCTCAAAGCCATACCTAATACCAAAATTGTGCAATACGCTGACGATTCCAGTTTGATCTGTGCACCACTAACCTAAAAAAGCTCAAATTTCTGACACAAACTGCCTTCTCAACCACTGAAAACTGGATGCTCCAAAATCACCTCTCACTAAATGCCAACAAAACTAAGATCCTTCTATTCTCTCCCTCAAAATCCTCCCTTCTTGATAAAAACTCACTTCAAATTACCAGCCTTAACAACTCCACTATCGAGATCGTACCCTTCGCCAAACTTCTTGGTGTCACCATTGATGATCGTCTAAAATTTAACACTCATATCCAGCTAAACATCAAGAAAACACACATAAAACTTGGCCTACTTTACAGAAACAACCCCATCCTCTCTCCTACCACCAGACTAACTCTTGCCACAACCTATCTCCTTCCCTCTCTACTGTATGGTGCTCCTTTGCTCACTAATTTATCTTCCACACTTACTTCCAAACTGGAAGTATGTTACAATAAAATCTCCAGATTCGTCACCAATGCCAAATCCTCCTCTCATCACTGCATCTCCCTTCACTCGTTAAACTGGCTTGAACTCCCCAATCAACTTGACTTTCTCCAGATCACCACAGCCCACAAATTATTGTTCCAACCCACTAACTGCCCTGCACTATCCAATATACTACAACCATATACCCTCCTAAGATCCCTTAGATCTACCCACCAAAACATGATTACTGTTCAAAAACCCAAGCGCCCAGCTGGTCAGCTTCTGTTATCCTTTTCCCTAGCTAAAAAATGGAATGCTCCGCCCTCCACACTGAGAACCTATGACAACCTTAATAACTTTAAAACTCAACTTCATTCCTACCTCTATCTAAACAGGAAATGCAACTGTACTCTTCAGCCCATACTTCTCACGCTCTCCTCCCCCCTTTACTCCTGGATAACTTTCTTACCTTCCTAACCTCGCTTTCAAATGCAGATTGTATATGTAACTAAACAGTAAAATCTACCTATTATGTTATATGCCTGTCTTTTTCTCCTGAACAAAACTGTAATTGTTTGTTTTTTCTTTTTTTGAATGCAACCTGTTATTTGGAATGCAAACTGTCTTTGAAACTATTCATGTAAGTAAACTTTGTGTTGTGAAGCTTTTCTCCCTGGGCCTCCACTGAAAATGGGCCCACCAAGCCCAGTGGACATCCCCAGTCATCAAACTGGAATAAATAAATAAAATATTCATATGGACTTATTACTGGAATAGCTGTTGTAGTTTTTATCATTTTATTGCATTTTCTCTGTCATCTGGCGCCATAGAGAACTGCAAGTATGAACATTTTTTTTAATCAGAGATAAGTATTTAAGAGAAATCAGAAATAGATGTTTGGTTAAAATTAAGCAAAGAATCCCCAGACCAGGTTCCTAAGTTTAATACATTCTCTGTTGCCTTATACACATATGCAAAGACTATAAATGATAGTGACTGTTGGGTGTGTGCACATAAACCCAACAGCACACAATTGGGGTATTCCATTAATTCCAATACCAGCAACTGATGTAGGAAATAGACCAGCATTCTGTACCAGTTACTTATCCAGCTGCCAGAGGGTTATACATAATAATAGCTATTTTTCAGTAGTTCTACTTCAGTTATTAACAACTGCTAAAGGGCATACATATTATGCCAAAAATGGGGTTGTTCATGTTGGATAGATTACCTGCAACTTCACTTAGAAAATATAGAGTGGGGCTAGATGGTTTGGTATGGCAGTATTTACATGAGATATACTTTGTTTGTGGAAACCAAGCTTATTCCTGGTTACCAACAGAGTGGTTGGGCTGTTTCTATACAGGCCATGTCATCCCAGCTATACGACATACAGATACTTTAACTTTACTGAGTGGGAAAACTTGCAATCCTCATCACATGGGAAAGACAAGAGACATTTAAAAAAAACAGAAAGATAGATATGTTATAGATTTATCATCATGCTGTAGAAAAGGGTGCATTTAAGGGTTTAGTGCACATGGATCTTGGTGATAGTGTTATTTCTGGACAAGGAAATCGACCTGCTTATGGGGTTAGTATTTTACATTTTGTATGTTGACTACAATATCTATTATACTTTTGGAAATCATTTTATTCATGTGTAAAATGCTGATTATGAACATTTTAGAATCCAGAAAAAGCATCAAATTACAAAATGTTTATATTAAAACTAGAGAGGAAACACTGCCACTGACCACAATTATAAAGATTTATGATGAGGAAAATAATGAAGAAAATGCGTTAAGGATCCTAGTAGGCTGCATGAAAATCAGTTTGAGGGAGAATGTGCAATAGAACATTATTCAAACTGCTGTTTTATTCCATCAAAGCACAGGCGTGTTTGTTACAAACATAATTATATTTACAAAAGCATTAGGCATGTCAAGGGCAAAAGAAAATTTTATGTGAGAAATGTTTGCTATCATGTGAAAAGGTAACCACCCATTTGAAAGCTTGTATTAGCCATTTATTAAAAAGTATATGACTTGAGTGATGCTTCCTAGCACCAAATGAGGAAATGTGAAGAGAAACGTGTAAAGAAAGGAAAAATGTTTGATGCATATTTCATTTGGAGGTCCAATATGTATTCTGATAGTTTTAGTCTATTCTGCTGATCTGTTTCCTGCAAACGTGAATGCTGACAACATAGATAGTGCCTGCGTAGAAAGGTCCAATGTGGATTTCGGAATTTGTGCCTAATATGGAAAACCACTGATAAAAGGTAAGCAGACTCATGGTTAGTAAAAATAATGCAGTGGTGTTCAGTTTTAATTTGTCAGTGGCTATGGTCTGATACATGTAATATGTTTCCTTATAGTTAAAACAATGTAAAAGAATGATTTTTTTTTATTTTGGGAGACAAGACCTTGATTGCCTGGTCTTCCACATAAGTGTGCTCTTTGTAGTAAATGGGAGTATTCTTCTCTGCTAAACTGTGTTGTCTAAAGTTATTTTGTGCCATACCACTTCTCCCAGTGTAGATCAACAAATAGGCAAAGCCATTCCTACCTACTGCCAGAGTCACACAGACACACAATCTGATACAAGTGAGTCATTGCTGGATTTGAACATTAACACAAGTAAGTCATTCCTGGATTTGAACACATATCACTCTAATATAGTCTATGACATTCTAGCACCACTGCAAGGTGAAATTAAGCACATTTTATTGCATAACATAATCAGGGTGTTGTAGAGTAGATGTTTTAATTAAAATAGAATGAAATTGATGAGGAGCTCTCTCCTAATGTCAATATTTCTCCTGACTGGAAAAGTAATCGTCAGATATGTGGGTGAAGCCAGTCCTATCTAGCACCAGAGTCACACACAAACTTATACTAGTCAGTTACTGCTGTATTCATACACCTACCAAGCGAAAGACACAAGCTAGACTACATTGCATTAACTCATTACATCCAAGTGACGCCTCCAGGTTCATCTGCAGTTAACCCCCACTGACGTTTACAGGCATTAAATATTGCTAGATCATATTTGCATCAATAATTCCAAAACCATGCTATGTAGAAGGTTTTAAAAGGTTCCATCTTAAAGCTTACACAATGGCAAAATCAACTGCATTAATATTTGACCTCTGTCTAGTGCAGGTAAATAGATATTAACTGTTGTTTTTATGATATATATATATATATATATATATATATATATATATATATATATATATATATATATATATATACATATATATATATATATATATATATATATATATATATATATATATACATATCATTATAATTTTCACATTTTTCTAAATATTTCAAAAGCCAAGTAAGGCAGACAAAACTACTTAGCCTCATAAAAAAACTCTGACCTAGATGACTAACATGCTGTTGACAGTATGTGTGTAACTTGAGTGGTTGCTGAGATATTGTAATTTGTTTAAAAATATTACAACTGTAATAGTGTGTTTACTGTGACATAAAATACATTTTAAGACCAAGAACCTAAAGAATACTACCAATATAAAAATAGTTTGTGCTGAAGAGTTTGCCATTTATACCTCTTTCATAACTCCTGTGGTTCAACAGATATGAACATTTGTTTGAAATGTGAGGGCATAATTTGATTCTGTGAAATTACCTAGGCTCCGCCCATTGGAAGTTACAGTACAAACATCCTGAGCTCCATTGGAGTGAATGGTTTAACCACCAGCAACACTACAGAAATCTCACTACAAATGTCAGACAGGCCCATGCCACTCAACTGTACAGATTTTTGCAGAATGTCCAGATTTTTTCATCATATTTTTGGCCTGTTACTTATAAAACTGTAGTTTTCTACCAAATCATTGCCAAATCTTTGAGGACTGCAGTTAGAAAAATAATGACAGACATTTGAGATTCAGACTTTCTACACTTCAGAAAATTCATGCAAATGTAAAACCGGTCATTATATCAACTTTCTAAGTTTGTAGAAACAGTATTTAAAAAATTGTTCATAATTTTGTGCCTTAGTCCCGCCATTATTTATGGCTTTGTCCAGATTTCTTGTTCTAAGAGGTTGAGAGCTATGCAGACAGCACACATACACACACACCACACACACACACACACACACACACACACACACACACACACACACACACACACACACACACACATACACACACACACACACACACACACACACACATGTATATCATATTGGGTGAATAGCAATGTGTCTTGACAGGCAGACAAAATGGTAATGTGTCAATCATGATTCATTGCATACTGCAGAGATAACTCAAATGTCACTTCATTTATGGTCATTGTTGTAATATGAATGATATCTAGGTGTTACATAGGCTGCATTAACCATGCATATGATGGATATTAATACCCTGTCCAACAGTGGGGTGACACCCAAACTTTCCTGACTGTTCAGTTCAAGATCATTATATGTGAATACTCATTAGCTAGTGTGCGATTGTCAATATTTCCTAATGTCTGTATAACATGCAACGCAAGTACAAAGCATACATGTTAAGTATATGAAAGCACACTACTAAATACCACAGAGCAAGTATATGTCCAAAGATCTTATACCATTGTACATCATTTGCAAGTGTAATATGTTTGGAGTGCAAACATAATTTACAGTATGTAGTGGTTAGACAGCATAAAAGTCAACTGGTCATATCCTGAATAAAACAAACCATTAAAACAAAAGCAACCATTACAAGCCACTGGAATTATCTTCTTTTTGTCAAAATTACTTATTAAAGCACACCATTGACAAGTTCATTTGTGCAGCCAATGGCAAATTATTAGCACATGCATAACTTTATTTTGAGTTTTTGAACTTAGAACAGGAATTAGCAGTAGTCTGTGATGGTCTATACCAAGCTTTGCAAAACAAAAAAGGAGTACAGACATATTAGCAATTCTGGTTCTGAGGTATTTCACAACAGATGTGTGTGCCATGTTATCTTCTTCTGTGTTGTTATTTAGGCATGTGGCATGATCACTGGAGTAAAATATTTTTTATATGGATAGTACAAGGACATACAGACACTGTCCTCATATTTGCTGACTGTCCACATGATTAAGGCATGTTGTTTTTCTTAAGCATCATTTTTATATCACATCACTCTGTACTGATGTCACTACCTGACAGCAAACATCTCTATGTCAGACTTCATATATTTCAGGAAAGGCATGTTAATGCCAAATATTTTATCTCAGCACCTTGTAGGTGTAAATGAGATATGATTTTAACCTGTACTTAGTTTTTAGAATCTGTTCCCCATTATTTCTTGCTTTGACTAGACAATTAGTACTTTCAGCTTGGATGTTATAAGCATAATTGTGATAAATATAGACTACATAAAGGACCAAGCAGGATATTGTTTTTGGAATAACATATGTATCTATTATTTCTCAAGGCAATATGTTATGAGAAATTAAAATATTCATAATTTTAGAGCTGATTCTATATTCCAACACCTGCCAGTATGCATCAGCAGTCTGCATATGTGAGCATTGTCTAATCACACCACAAAGAAAGGCAAATGTCAGGTGTAAAATGCACACACACATTTGAAGGGACAATGAAGACAGCAGCATACTTCATAGCAGTAATGATAATTGTAACATCCCATATTGTGTACATTTAACTTTGCAAGCTTAGTGACATATGATAATAACTGTCAGTAGTGTGAGTTGCAGCATGCTAATGCAGTGGAAAGCAAAATCTCATCAGTTTTTGCCATATGACGTGAACTATTTACCCTCAGTTACCAAAACTAATAAGACAAAAAGACAACTGTTATAAAGAATGACATGTCTGACACTCAAAAGACCATTATAAGGGAATTCTTAATATATTTGAACAACAAGCAAATAGCATGAAGAGAAGAAAAGAAAATGAGTTATCACGAGATGGGCAGGAATATGAGCAGAAACGTGCCTAACCATTGCCGAAGAATACTACATGCAACATAGCTCCATTGACTGGAACTAATGACTCTTCTACTCCTTCAGTCTCATTTGATGCAACTCAACATTTTTTTCATGACCATGAAGGTCAACATTTTCAGCAGGATTTAACCCCTGTTCTGAGGAGATCAGTAAGACTATGGAACAAAGTGGTAGCATGGGCACAACACTAAGGGCAAACTTTAGCGAAATATCAAGCAGATATTCAACATAATTCGAATGGTTACCCCCTGTAGCTCTATTAGAAAAACTTTGTGAGGCTGATCTTAGAGCTATGTACATGTACTTCCCTAAGTTCAAAGAATTTAATTTAAGTAAGGACGAACAAAAATTGTCAGAGCTTACCAACAATAAAGAAATAAGAATAATGAAGCCTGACAAAGAGGAAGGGTCTGTGATTATGGGCCACTTATCATATGTAGCAAAGATGCTTGAATTTCTACATGACAGTGAGTTTTTTACACCAGTTTCACTGAATGAGGTCAACTTTGCTTACTATAGGTTATATCTTTTGCTCAATGAGATTTTTTTGAGCTCCAATTTAACCTGAAAGAAATTAACTATCTGAGGTAAAAAAAAACCTTTGATTCCCTCTGTGTTTGGAATCTGTAAAGTCCACAAGTCTATTGCTTACCCCCTATGAGGCCAATTCTTACCTGCCAGAGGCTCTAAAACAGAGCCTCTAGTGAAATTTATAGATTCACACTTAAAATAGTTTTTTAATGATAAGATGCATGTACTTAAAGATTCCTGGCACCTATTGAAGGGTTCAGCTAGTTGGGATGTAAGGAGATTATTATTTTTCTTAGTGTAGATGTTAAAGTTTTATTTTTAACCATTACGCATAAAGAGGGTATGACCTTTTTTATGGAAGCACTGGCAATTGGCAACATCATCACACAAAATTCTATACATGTTTTATCAACACTTATGGAAATGGTGCTAAGAAACTATTTTGTCTTCTTTGAAGGGGAATATTTTAAACAGACCAAAGGGGTGGCTATGGGGGCCCCCTCAGCCCCAGTTTTTGCTAATATTATTTTATGGCTATGGGAGCCAAAATTTATTTTTGATTCTGCCTATAGGAACTCTATTTATAAATATTACAGATACCTGAATGGCATCCTCATTTTATTGTATGACAACATACAGAGAATACCACACTTTTTGGAATATATTACATACAGAGAATACCACACTTTTTGGAATATATTAAAACTACCACCGCATTTTTTATCTTTCACATATACTATAGATATTGATAGTTGTAACTGTTTGGATATACATCTTTATAAGAACAAACAAGAAATGCGGTTCAAATCATCTATTTACAGAAAGCCAACTTATTCATATAGTTTTCTTCATTATGACAGTAACTATCCCTTCTGACAAAAAAGAAACCCGGTAAAGGGTCATATGATTAGACTATCAAGATTAATTACTGATGATGACTGTTTTTGTAAAGAGTGAGACAATTTGAAGGGAATGTTTAAACAAAGTAATTACCCCACACTTTTGTTGGATGAACAGGGGGCTATCGTTTTGAGAGCTAGAAATACTCATTATGGTCCTTTGTTGTGGCACCCTGATTTTCAGTTCCAATTAGTTAAAAATTATTTGGATAGTGGTGCAACTTTTATTTTGACTTTCAACCAAAATTCTTCTGCTATTAGAACTGTTATTGAAAAAAAACTGGAGTGGTGTTTTTGGTGCGTTTGAGTTGACCAACAAGCTGGGTCCAGTACTTAAAATTGTTTATAAAATGGGAAAAAACATGAATAATTTGTTTGAGAAAAATAATATTGTAAGGCTTGTTCACTACAATCTAGGGAAGGTGAAACAGTGTGCTGCCTGCAAACAATTTAGGTTTATTTATGAGACTAATAACATTACAATAGGAAACTTCAACAGAGTTTTTCCCATACAGGGGGTTTTTGATTCTGATACAAGAGGGGCAGTGTACATGGCAACTTGTTTGCTATGTTCTGCCTTTTATATAGGAAAGACAGAAAACCAACTTAAGAAAATAATTTATCAACACACTTATGCAGTTAAGAAGCAGGACAACACCAATGTATTATATAGGCATGCAAACAGCTGCCAGAATTTCAATTAAGTTTGTTTTCTGCATTTTAGAAAAGGTAGTTATGAATAGTAGAGGAGGAAATTGGCCATCTTATCTTGAATATAGAGAAACTTATTGGCAGATTTTACTGAATGCTACACCATTTCCAGGGATTAACAACAGAATTTCTATAAGTAGTTTATTATCTTTGAAAGTGGACAAAATATGAATTTTTATGATTATTCTGATGTTGAAATGTCAATTGTTATTTGGGGCCTTTTGCTATGCATTATATATTATTGATTCAATATATAAATAATGCTTTACAATTTGCTTTTTTTAATTGATGTTCTCTGATTGGATGAGCCATTTTATTTAAGGGTATACTTTCAATGGCAGTTTTATCCGATGAAGTTTTGTGTGTTAATTAAAGGAATGAAAATGCTCACTTCTTCATTTTGAGTGTCAGATGTGTCATTCATTTCTGCAGTGGACTTTTTGTCTTCTTATTTTTGGTTACTACTGTTAATTTGAGGTTGTACCCTCAGTTACGTCTGGTGCTTGATGCTAGGCACTACATAAATGCTGAAGACAAAGACTGATAAGACAAATGGGAAAGAGAGAGAGAGAGAATTAGGAAGATAGAGCAAGACAGAGAAAGAGGAAGAGAGAAAAAAGAGAAGGCGAGAGAGAGAGAGAGAGAGAGAGAGAGAATAAGTTTTGAGCATGGGCCATTACTGGCAGATCTTTGCAATGTGTGACTGTATTCTTTGTCATCATATTTTTGACATGCTGTGTACAATAAAGGTTTCCAAATAGGGAGAAAGCAGGTGTAAGATGGGTGAACAATCACAGGATTTATGCAAGATATTGGTGAGGTAATAGCATATGAAGTCAACACCTTTACACATAATATCAATTTGATAACATGTTAAGTAATGTTTGAGATACTTCTGGCTTCAAACACTTGACAATATGCAAAAGCATTCAACAGACCTGAGCAGTAGCTGAGCAGACCAAGCTGAAACTCATACCTCACATAGTAAAACTCACACAATTGAAAGGACAGTGACAGAAGACTGAATTGTAACATCCATCAGGAGTACATTATATCTTGTAGTCTATTAAAGATGTAAGCTTAACTGTCTCCTCAAAGTGCTATCAGTATTTCTTCCTATAGCATACCAAGGCTAAGCACAGTCATGTAATGATAACAATATCTCTGCAGTTGAAGGCAAAAATCTTCAGTTTTTGCCATATGACACACAACAGCATTTACCATCATTTACCTGTGCTGCATGGTTCCAAGCATCATGCAAATGCTGAGGAGCAAAATTGATGGACTGTTTTATAGGCCATATTTGGTCATATGTGTTGTGTGTGATTCTATGTTTTGACCAGATTAAACATGGGAAAAAGGGGCTGATAGGATAGTGGTCAAAACTGAGGGGGGGGGGGACCAAAGTAGGACTCAGGGAGAAGAATAAAGGAATGTGAATGATGGTGGTGGGAGATCGTCATAGCTATACTCTTCTTCACAAAATAACTGTGTGCATCTACAAATAATTTAGGGAATTTGCATAGTTACCATATAACGTGTGTGTGGCAACAACGTTATAATGTTATGTGGTCATTTGGACTACATCTATTGTATCAGATGCAGACATAGGCAATGTGGAAAGCTATGTGTGGGGCATGTTTTTTTCAGGGACATGTACCCGTTTTATGTTGGTGAAGGTGGTTAAGAATAAGATGTTTAAGTAGGTAAGGTAGGTTAGGGAGCAGATTCAGGCATACAGGATGTACAAGACAGACAGGAATGTTGTTGGACACAATAAGTTGTGAGATGCCATGATTGGGGATAGGTAGGGGATAATGGAGGTGCATCCTCTTCCAGCATGAGTACAATGAGAATCTAGTCCTCACCCTCAAAACTGTCATCACTGTCTCCTGTCACAGAGACCTAGGGCAGTGTTGGATGAGGAACCAGCTTGTATATATGATACAGGACTTTTTTGATTCTCCTGATGTGGGCATCAAGGCCTCTCTCCATAATGTCCTCCACCAACCCTGTCAGCTTTTGATGGATGCTATAATCACTACTTCCACTAGCACTACTCCTGGTGAGCACTACTGCAACAGCCTCTGGGGCAGAGCTATATGACACAGTTTGAGTAAGTAATATAGGAGTGGTTGAGGCAACACTGACAGGCTGGGATCCAGAACTCCTGGGTGTCTGTGCTGCCTGCATTGGTACTGCCACATTCCCTGTGTAGGTATGGCAGTCCAATCACCAATGGCGCTGATTGTCATTTGTGATGCAGCAGGACTTATGATACAAATTAAGAAAAAAGAGAGCGAGAGAGAGAGAGAGAGAGAGAGAAATAGGGTGGGGAGAAAAACGCAGAAAATGCCATCAACGCCATGTTGTTTTAATATTCCATGTTTGATACAAATTGACACATATATATGTTATCGTTTGACACATCCAGATTTAGTGTTGAAGCCATACATGTACCTTAAAAGACACATCGGTCTCATTGTTACTATAGAAATTAGGCAAATGGTTTTGTGAGCTTTACATATATGATATATGCATTCCAATTAAAGATACATCCATTCACAAATATTGTACATTTATTGATACTTAATGATTGCAGAACATTGATTTTAAATTATATAATAAAAGCTAATTGCCAATGCTTGGATTTGTAATCACACGTTTCATTCCATGTTGTCTAATGCAATGCTCAAGAGCTATTCAAGCAGGTATACCTGCTTGATATATATTTAAGGTATGCCTATTCAGTTGGGTGTGTGGCAAGCTCATATGGTCTGATGCCCTCTGAACTGTTAAAGTGAATTACAATTCTGATTTGTGATGATATTGCTAGCATTCATACCTGAGCCATGCTTACCCCGTGTCTCTCTGACTTATGCTAATCTCTCCTGATGTGCCTCCTGAATTCTTTCTATTTGTTCATAATCTGTACTAAACAGAAAGAAAAAAATAATAAATGATAATATTTATGTGTTGCAAGCCGCAATATAGTACTGTGTGGTGATCAGTGGTGTCAGCAGTTGTAAACTCTTCCTCCTAACAGCAAAGGAGTTTCTGCTTGCATTTATTCACTTCACTATAATGGTGATGACTTTGTTCACTAGACTGTCAAATTCCATTTGCAATGGTGACAGCCATGGCTAAGCTATTCCAAGCCTCAGCCTTACAGAGACATGGAATACTCTTGCTGCAAAATCCTCTGGCTGTAGTACTTTATGAGCAGCCTAACAAGGATCCTGGACTCCTCTTGACACTATGTCTTGGGGTCTAAATGGAGAATCATCCTCACCATCGCCTGCCATATCTTCTCACGTGTATCATGAAAAAGGGCAGGTAATTAGCACCCAATTCAGATCTCACATGTACCATCCTGTTTGCAATGACAGACAACACTGACAACTGCATTTGCATAACAGAAAGCACACATATTGCTTGGAGCCGAAATTAAGTATTATTTCTTCAAAGTTAACTTCAGGTGTAAAACATGACAGTAAGACTTGGCCATGTGAGATGCTCAGTGTATTTACACATGTTCCACAGTGACACCATCAAATGATTTATACTGATGAGATCTGAGTTACATTTGACATGATATTGACACCTCTGACCATGCTTTCCAGTATGGTTGATGTCAATCATAAGAAAAGACTCTTATGACAAAGAAATGTGCCATGACATTGACAATTATATCAGTGTCTTTCAGTGCTGCTATTACATAAATTTATGTTAAGTTGGAAATAATGCATTTCTGGGACATAATAAGTTTTACAAATTGTGACTCATATCACCTGGGAATCAAACCCATGACAAAATAGAAAGATGAACCACTTTATATGAACTGTGAAAGCCCCAGGTGAACTGTTTTCAGGGTGTTAGTTGAGACATAACAATCTGACTATGATTGGGGTTAGATCTAATTCTGATAAGCTTTTATGTGTTTAACTTTGCATTGTTATTTTGTTAGACTTATATATGGAGACGCATACTTATTCTTGTAAAACATTTTCCTTTGTGTTTATTTGAATAATCTTTGTAATACATATTAAGGGAGGGGTCAAACATAATTTACATTATGTATTGTACTACACAATATACATCAGTGCAATATACATGTGGGGTAATGATAAATCTCACTGTACTTCATGTTCGATTAATAATATACAACCTGAGACGACTTACAAGCCACATCAACCCGCATTACACCAGAATCAAACCCCACAACACTGCACATGCTTTCTCCTCACACGCTCATACTTTTGGCAAGCTCTTCCCATCAACATAATGGAAATCTACACATTTCAAAAAATATAAACTCAAAAAAGCACTTCATTCAAGCCAAATGCGCTTGCTTCAAGACAGGACATATCACCTAACTTATCTCTTTTCCAAGTCTCTTCACCTGTAGCATCATTTGCTGAAGCTTAGCAGACTTTAGAAACTAATGTATATAATATACATTACACTCTGCTTGCTCGTACACTGTACTGTGCTAGTTCAGTAAAATTTGTATATATGCATTTTTTTCTATGCAATTAGTCTGAACTGTTTTGTTATTGTTTACATTTCTGTATTTTCTGTTTGCGAAATGTTTTGTATTTCACAAGGGCTGAGTCTGAAACTGGTCAATATTGATCAAGGCACTACCACTGTAAACAAATATAAATCGATAAATAAATAAACTAATAAATAAGACTTTAAACAAGTGAATCACTATACAGTCCCATTCTTTATCTCCTAATGGGTCCCCACCTATTCTAAGGTCTAGGCAGCACCCGATTGTAGTGGTTGTGTCCCGTACTTGTGCAGCAGCTGATTTATTTAAGGTCTAGACAGGAATTTAAAAAAATGATAAGACTGATAATCATTCAGACAGGAAGGAAGGCTTCTGGTAAACCAGACAAGCAGTGGTGGGGAGTTAGCATTTAATATCTTAGGCTGTAGACAAATCTAAACAGAAGATGCATCTCCTCACATCCGAAAAGCTGTGTCAGTATCAATGCAGCTGTATAGATCCCGTAGTCCTGAGTATCTAGTCCAAAATTTGGGCTTCAACTATGAGACATATACTGCTTTATCCTCTATGTTTGACCATTCCAAACAAGTTGTCTGGTCATTCTGCTTATCATAGCCAGCTAATGACTTTTGTTAAGATTCGGTAGTGTCTGAAAATGTAAATGACTATGACAGCCACAAACATCATAACTAACACTGTTGTCCATGGTAAGAAAATATGCAGTCTACTCCAGATGTGTTCAAGAAAGTCAAGTTTGGATGATATCTCATTTAAATTTAGTTCAATCATTGCGACTAAGTTACTGTGGAGGAGAATACCTAAATATTTAGTGTTTTTTTTTTCAACAAGATAAAGGGAACTGCTGGCAACTATGCATTGAGAGGTGTTGTTTCCAGTGCAAGTCCATTGGTGTCTACCAATCAGAAAGTTAAGAGTCCGGTTACATAGGTACTTGTTTATCCTGAGTTTCATGAGCTTATCCACCAGTTGCATCTGTATCACAGTGTTGAATGCAGAAATGAAGTCAATGTACAGCAGCCTTACGTAGTTGTTTCGCCCTTCTAGGTGTTTTAGTGCAAGGTGTAGTGCAACTGTTACTGCATCCACAGATGATCTATTTGCCTGGTATGCAAATTGGAGCTGATTGAAGGACTTAGGCAGACCCGCAGATAGATATTTCTTCACAATCTTCTCAAAGCGCTTCATGATGTTTGAGGTTACAGCGACTGGTCTGAAGTCAATCATGCAGGCAGGTTTTGTTTCTTTGGAAGTGGGACAATACTCGTTTCCTTGAAATGTGAGGGAACTTTCTCCATAGCAAGGGATGAGTTGAAGATGTCTGTCAGTACCAGACATAACTGAACAGCACACCACTTCAACACCTTGCCAAGTATGTTATCTGGTCGAGCAGCCTTTCTAGGATTCACCTTCTTAAGCTGAAGTCTCTCCCCCTCAGAGTTTAAGGTGAGCACTATCTCCTCTTTGTCAGTGTTTGTTTTAAAAGGTATAGTGGTGCTCTTCTCCTCAGATATGTCAAAAAAGGAGTTCAGTTCATTTAGAAATTCCAAGCTGTCATCACATTGGGGTGTTCTGGTCTTATAGTCCGTGAACTAATGTATCCCCTGCCATAGGCTTCTGGTGTCCCTCATGTCTTGGAAGCGGATCTGAATTTTCCTCCCATACTCCTTCCTTGCTTCTTTGATCCCCTTTCAGATTTGACCTGGACAGCTTTAACCTTTCTTTGTCATCTGCCTTGAAGGATGTGTTTCTTTCCCTCAGTAGCTCGTAGACATTTCTAGTGAGCCAGGGCTTCTGATTAGCTCTTATAGTGATGGCTTTTGTGGTGGTTACATCCTCCATGCATTTATTTATGTAGGCAAGAACTGATCTGGTATAAGTGTCTATGTCTAACTGGAGGTTGTGTGTAGCCGCTTCTTTGAAGACCTCCTAGCAGGTGGTATTGAAACAGTCCTGAAGGCAATCCATGGAACCCTCCTGCCAGACTCTGATCTATTTAATTGTCATTTTTTCTCTAATCAAAGCCGTCTTATAACTAGAAGCAAAATGGCAATGTGATCAGAGCTGCCTATGCTGGGGTGTTTCAAAGCTTTAAATTCTCCTTTAATATTGCTGTAAGGCTTGTCTAAGGTATTCTCCCCTCTGATGGGGAAATTCACATACTGATAAAAAGGGGGTGGCACTTCCTTAAGCTCAGCTCTGGTATAATCACCCGTTATCACATGTGCAAATTCTGTGTTTTTGTTTTGTAGCTCACAGATAATATTATGGAGTTTACTTTGAGCTTCAGTGGTGTTAGCACTTGCGGGGATGTACACTGCTGTGACATATATCCCACTGATTTCCCTTGGTACATAAAAAGGTCTGCATTTTAGTGTCAGTATTTCCACATCTTCAGAACAGTATGATTGAACCGGCTTACAGTCTTTGCACCGTCTGTTATTAACATAGATGCATACACCACCACCTTTAGCTTTAACACTCTGCACTTTACATCTATCTGCTCTAAAGGGACTTAGCCCATCTGGTTCACAGAAAATGAACAAACAAGTGTCCATCATCTTATTTTTTGTGAGCTCCATTCTCAGATAGTCCATTTTATTATCCAGTGAGCAGACATTTGCAAGTAATACTGAAGGTAATATAGGGATGCAGGGGTTTCTCTTCAGTTTAACAGTAGCTCCGCCTCTGTAGCCTCTCTTTCTAGTTCTTTCACATCTTTTTTTCTTTTTTAGCTGTTCCAGGGCATTTCAGAACCATTCCTGTGAAATTTAATAGCTTTGATGACATTCCTGTTTAAAATGCAGACATCCAGGATTTCTGCAATTGAAGTAGGCTCAGAGTACTCCACAGACAATAAAGATTCAAGCTGGCAGCTCATTCTAGTAATCCATTTAATTTCCAATAATTTCCTTCTGGTATAAGTACTTGTATTCACATAAAAACTACTGAAAAGTGATTTTTTTTGTGTGCAAAAGAAGCAGGAATAAGTATTTCTTCCTGATGAGCTAACAAAGCTGCAGCATCCCTAAGCGCCACCAATTTTTTTTTTTTTTTTTTTTTTTTTTTAGCCTATGCAGTTAGGGCATGCTCAATTATAAGGGGGTTTGTGGCATTTAAATGTAAAAATTGACAAAGATAGCCTGCTATCAAGCCATAATGCTTACTAGTCTCAGTCCCATAAGCTTAATGTTATTATAACACTGATTGTTCTGCATTTATTTAACATTTGTTTACCAGGAAAGTCCAACTGGAACAGAGCTAATTTTCACTGGAAGCTAGGGGAAAATGCTCCAGACGCATGTCTTTGGAATGTGGGATGAAACCAGAGCACCTGGAGGAAACCCATGCAAATGCAGGGATGACATGCAGACTCCACAAAGAAGGTGCCACTGCACCACCCTACAGCACTGCCAGGAACGGCCTTAGGTCAACTGGTGCCCTAGGCAAAAAGGCTCCACTGTGCCCCCTACCACACCATCTAGTGCCCCCATTCTGGTCTACCTACACCAAATAAATACTGGAAAAGTGCCCCTGCTACAGTGGCGCCCTAGTCGGCCGCCTAGTTGGCCTATGCCTAAGGCCGGCTATGAGCACTGCACTGCCATACATTTGATTTTGTCAAAACCCTGATGCATCTCTCTATTTTGGTTGACACCTCTGTCTCATAGGTGCATATTTAGGTACTAGGCTATCGGCCCAAGGGCCTATGTAACCTAGCCAACAATATTCCCTGGCTTACACCACCCAAGAGATTTATTTTCCTGTGCCACTGTCGAGCAGGGACACAGAAGTGATCCCTGGGGTGTATTTCCTATTTCCC
This sequence comes from Protopterus annectens, assembly GCF_019279795.1. Lineage (NCBI taxonomy): Eukaryota > Metazoa > Chordata > Ceratodontiformes > Protopteridae > Protopterus > Protopterus annectens. Next base: position 1,838,398,911 of record NC_056739.1, read on the forward strand.
ATCCACTCAAGATGTTTCTTGAAGAGTGCTAATGAAGAACTTTGCTTGACATAGATGGGTAGCCTGTTCCAGAGTATGGGAAGTCTCTGGGAAAGGAATCTATCCCTCCAGCATGTCCTGTTTGTAGTGGTGACAAGGTTTAGGTCCCTAGAGTGTGTAGCTCAGAGGGATTGAGATTTCTTTAGGTGTAGCATGTCCAACAGCTCTGGGTTTGACATAGCTTTATATGTCAGGCAGAGATTACCTCGGAGTAGGCAATATGCTACAAAGTAAAGCTGGTGTTTTTTGAGACGGTCAGTATAGGGCATTTGTTGGATTCCAGTAATCCTCTTTGTAAGGTACTTCTGTGGAATTTCCAGCTGCTACAGATGTTTTGTAAGGTACATTCCAAAAGGGGTATTGTACTCTACAATGGGTTTAATGAGTGTTGAGTAGAGGGGAACAATGACCTCTTTTTTCCTGGATGAGAACCCTTTTATGATGAGGTGTGCCACGTAGAATTACTTCCTGACTACTGTGGCGATGTGACTATCAAAGGCGAGACTACTGTCCATCTGGGTCCCAAGGTCTCTTATCACACATTCAGTGTTAAGTAGATTGCTGCCTATGTGGTAGTTCATGGGTACAGAGTTTTTACCAAAGGGGATGACACTGCACTTTTTGGCATTGAGCTTGAGGCCATGGCTCTAACACCAGGCATCTGTCTCAGCGAGGCCCTTCTGTAGGATGTACACATCATTTGGGGACTTGACTATGGCTCCAAATTTGCAGTCATCTGCAAACTTCATTAGCCAGAGGCCTTCTGTGTTAGCCTGCACTTCAGAGAAGTAGATACCAAACAGGAGAGATCCCAGGACGGAACCCTGTGGTACTCCACTTGTCACTGCTTTGAGGTCAGATTTGGAGTCTGCAACTTTTACAGTGTGGGTTCTGTCAGTGAGCTAGTTGGCAACCCATCTTCTGACGTAGGAATTTATACCTAGTTTAGTGAGTTTAGCTATAATTCCAGAATGGGGGATGGTGTCAAAACCTTGGCGAGGTCAAGATAGGCTGTGTGAACCACCTTACCCTCATCTACGGCTTTGGTGACTGCGTCAAAGAAGTCGATCAAGTTCAGGAGGCATGATCTGCCTTTCACAAACCCAAATTGGGTGGGATCCCGAGTTTGGAGATTACCAATGTCTTTGTTTATGAGTTCCATGATGATACGTTCCATGGCCTTGCAGACCAGGCTCATCAGGCTAATAGGTCGATAGTTCCCAGGATTACTGGTGGCTCCCCCTTTGTGGAGTGGGATAACTGTTGCTGTGCGCCATTCAGTGGGCACAAAGCCTGATGCAAGGCTATTATTAAACATGGTGCTTAAGTGGGGAGCCAGTTCATTCTGACGTTTGTGTAAAATGCAGCCTGGGATGTTGTCCAGTCCCATGGATGCTGTGTTTTTGGCTTTAGAGAGTGCAGCTTTTACCTGGATAGTTGTAATTACAGGGACGCTGCATTCTTCCTGTATAGATATGGGCCCTTTAGGTGGTGAGGTGGGGGGTAAAGTTAGCACTGAACCTATCTGCCAGGATGTTGGCAATATCAGTTGGTTCTGTAATTTTCGTGCCATTGTGTTGTAACTCAGACCAGATCTGGGTGTTGCCATCGAGATTCTTGATATAGCTATAGAATGCTTTTTGGTCTTCCTTATAATTAGTGGTGATTTTGTTTTCGTAGCTAGCTTTGGAGGATCTTATAAGGGATCTCAGCTTCTTACTGAGGCTGATCAAGGAGCTCCTCCACTCATGGGATTTTACTCTCTTTTGCAACAGTTTCTTCCTTCTGTTGTACAGTTTGTTTATGGCAGGAGACCACCAGATTGGCTTCCTTCTTTTGGAGGATAGCATCTTGGTTCTGTTTGGGATAGCACGATCCATGCACTCGTGTAAGTGCTTATAGAGTGTATTTGTGTAGGATTCAGCAGTGGTAACTGTATTTTCCATCTGCATGGGTGTCATGAAGTTCATCATTTCTGTCTTAAGAAGCATGAAGTTGGCTTTGGAGAAATGTTTTACCATGGTTTCCTTAATGGGGGGTGAGGGTGGGATGTGGATATCAAGGGTGATAAGCTTATGGTCGGATCGGACCAACGAGGAGTTGACTTCAGGTGTGGAACACCAGTCACTCATGTTAGTAATGACTAGGTCTAGGATATTGTTGCCCCTGGTGGGGGTATGGATAAGTTGATCCAGGGCACTGGAGTTTATGAATTCCAGAAAGCGTTGAGCCAAGGAGTTGGTACATGATTAGTTTTCCCAGTTAATGGTTGGGTAGAAGTCACCCATTATTAGGGTGTTATTAGGTTATTAGGGTGTTTGGTTGAACCCTAATATTTTCCAGTACATCAAGAAAAGTGGAGTAGGAATCCTGGGGCATGGTGGGGGATCTGTAGCAAGCTACAATTTAGATTGCAGTTTTGCCCAGAGTTAGTTGCACTTGGATAGCCTTGGATGCATTATGCTGAGCAACTAGCCTGGCGGTGTGGATATCCTTAATGAATATGGACACACCTCCACCTTTGGTGTTTCGGTCCAGGTTACAGTCTCTGTGGACTCAGTACTCCTATATTGTCTTTACATTACAGTGCAATCTTCCCATTGCTTGCTGATGTCCAACTACTTTGCTCTATTACTGGAAGTTTTTGCCACCAATGCAGTTACATTGACTAGCAGGTACTGAACTGTTGAACAAGTAGCTGTCAGATAGCAAAATGACCTGCAATGTGTCATGTCTCCGGTATAAAATATATGCAAATACAGTAATGCCCCAATTTACTTCAAAATAAAATGGAACTCTGTGAACAGACAATGAGTTAAGTTTTAATAATAAAGAAGATAATTCAGAAAATATATCTAAGGACCTTACAGGTTATAATATATAAAACAAACTCATAAAATCTAACAAAATGCTTATAAATAAATATTTGCAACTTAGAATATTTTGAAGACTTGAACTGTCAAAAGTTGCATATTTTCTTTGATGCATAGAATTTCTAATTGCTCTTTTTTAATAGAATGACACTGTTTATTGTTTTCTCTCTAACTGCTTCCTATGGGAAGTTATATCATCTCATTTTTAGACAGTCACTTTCTTTGTAGTTTAGATGCGTGGACTAATAGAGAACAAAAATTCAGATTCACTTTGAAACAACTCTAACTGGAAGCTCTGTAATAGGACTGTTGCTACTCCATCCTTTCTGTTGGGGACTGCTGCTTAGATATGAGAAACTTCTAACTTACTGATGAAGCTGACTAATAATGCCAGTATTTTCTAAGCATGGCACTGATGTGTAGATATATCTGTGACAGATCACAGACAGTAATGGGCATTTTTTTGCCCTGCAGCTAGAAAGGTTCTTGCATTATCCAGCAAGGGCTGGTTTAGAGCATATAAACTGCACACATTGCTCAAGAGCCAATAAGGGGACACTCCTATGCTATGGTTGCATTTATGACAGCCCCCTGACTTGATGTGTTCCCCAATGGGTAATACCCATGACAGGGAAATTAATGGGCTGTCCTCATAGGAGAAGGATTAATGGTCAGCAGGCTGGGAAAGCATATAATGCCTTCTTTATTCTTAATGATAGACTTGATGAACTCTATTTTTTAACCTGTAGCAGAAATGTTATGCAATAACTTTAAAAATATATACAATACGGTCTCCTTTCATAGAGGACATTGGCTAAATCCCTGATAATCTGCCTAACTTACATCTACAACAGCTACATATTTTTAGTGATTTAATTGTAGTTAAGCAACATTCTTCTGCAGAAAGTAAAATGAATAAGATGATCTAGCTGCAGTTAAAGTTATTTTGTTGACAGTGATCTATGTTTTCTTTATTTCTCTCCTGAGCAATCCAGTTATTACCTATTATATTTGCTTGATCTTTTTTGTGCTCGTACCTGATTTTTCTCATATATGTATCTATTCATTCCTTCATAAAAGCTTGTGGCTGGTATATTATTTACTTTATTATCAAATGTATCCCAATAGCATTGATAAAATTGTGAGCATCTACCTTACTGCGAAGAGGCAGTTTGCCTATAACCTACTGGAATGATATATTGGTTTGCTCATGAACACATGAAAACAGGAAATGAATGTTGCCACTGGAGAGGTACCAATGACTCCAGCTCAAAAATATTGCCTGAATATATAAAAACAGTTTGACTAAATTACAGTTACTATTGGTAAAATTGCAGTAGAAGGCACTGGGCTGAAAATTATGGGTTTTCTGTAATTATGATTTTGTACAGTGCAAAGCATATTTGTTTGTGTCAGGTGTTGGTCATGACCAAGGGCAGTACTGTACACTTGCTGTAAGCTCTTTATGCCAGTCTCACCCTTCTTAATCTAATGGATAGTGGCATGGGATTTAAGCCTGCCATATTGGTTGAAAGTGTTGAAAATTAAAAGCCCATACGTTTGACATATCTCATTTTATTTGGTGGCAGTGATACAGGGTTCAACCCACATAACACTTCTACATCACAAATATAAACAGCCATAAATATAAAATATGACAGGAAGGAAATATTCTTTTCACCTTTGTAAGCTCTCTGAGAACCACAGTGACAATCCTGATGCTTTTCTAAATAATTACAAACTATATTCACAATAAAATATCTTTGCCCCATCTCTCACATTGACCACCAATTCCTGACTTCCGTGTCACTCTATGAACTTGTTCATCTCTTTAAGTAAGAGACTATCAGAGGTTCATAGGTTCATGGGTTCATATGTGTTTACTAGGCTAACAAACACAAGAGCCTTTTTAAGCCTAACCATGCATCCCAAATCTTTGACAAGCTCTGATACCCTTGATAAGTGCAAGCATTGGCCTGGAAGATGAACCATTTACAGGTTACCTGTTTCCATTAGAGACAAAGGATTCCAAACCAGGGGTGAATTTCCGGTTTCTCATCCAATTGTCCAAGTTGCACTTGAATTAGGTTACGGAGGATCTCTGCTTCACATAGATGGGGAACCTGTTCCATAGATGTGGTAGTCTCTGGGATACATACCTATCTCTCCAGCAGGTCCTATTTATATCACAGGCAAGGTTTAAGCTTTTAGAATGGGTAATTCTAGTATTGTTTGCTTTCTGGATATGCAGAAGGTCCATCAGAGTGAGGTCTGACAGTGCTCTGTATGCCAGGCATACATCTCCCCTTAAAAGCCTGAAGGAGACAGAATAAAGGGATAGGGCCTTGAGGCGGTCTGCATAGGACATTTTACTTACACACTGTATTCTTTTAGTGTTGGATATGCCTAGTTAGGTACTCACCAAAGGGGGCATTGTACTCAATGATAGGTCTGAACTTGTATTCTTAAACACCACTGTCTTCCTAGTTGCCTGTCCCTTATGTTAATTTGACCATATATCTCATTTCCTCTCTGCTTTTACTGGCTGGTGTGAGTAATCACAAAATTATCATTTTGTGAAATCACTCCCCTTCAACTATTTAAATTCATTGCTCATCCTACTGTATTCCATAGTACCAGAATACAAAAGTGACCACTCCCTTTCAATCTATCTTGCTGTTTTAAAAATAGTGACTCTCCACTAAAACTTAACTTTTAGACAGGTAAAACTTAAGTTACCTACTTTCACATCTAACTCCTCTAGTGCATATTGCAGTGTTTAGGATAACCATTTTTTTCATCTTACCTTTAAGCATCTATTGCAAGACCACCAGTTATTGTAGAGCCCATATTCTGCCTCTCAGTAGTCATCTTGGGATTAGTGCTTCTGTTTTCTCCTGGTGAGAGAAGGAGTGGAGTTACATTATTTCCTGGAGATTGCTGGTTATCAGAAAGCTTAATAACTACTTTATAGGTGACAGCTTAGAATCTGTGCTTATATTCTGATCCTGGTGAGAGTAGGAGCAGAGTGCATTGATTCCTGACTCTTTCTAGTTGGAGAGTGAGTGTCTGTGCCTAACACACCTGATTGGTCTGATTGCTATTCGAGGCATCTACCAGAAAAAGGCTACAAGCCTGCAGACACTTGCATCATCAGAGACAAGGCTGTGGATCACCAAACAGGCCGTGGCCTGCTTCTTTTCTTGGGATTGGTGCTACAACTAGCTAGTTTTAACTATAACTAGCTATTTTTTTGGTTTCAGCACTCAAAACTGTTTCCTTGTGCTCAGCACTTGCTCAGAACTCATTGTAAGCACTAAATAACCTACCAATTACTACAGCACTTGACTTTCCTCATTTGTCAAGAGGAAAACAGTTCTTAGTACTTAAATTAATAAGCACCTATTCAGGCAGGTCCATGGGTCAGCTACCGGTGTTTTCTCCTGTCCACCTGATGAATCTGGGCATCTTGGGGCAATGTAGCAATTGCCTCATGTATACTGACAACCCTCTCCTCCTACCACCCAACACTACAACCTGTGAGAGGTGCACTTATATAGCCAAACAGGAAGCAAAGCTCTCTCCTGCCAAGACTGGACTAGACAGTCAAATGGAGAAGGTTAACACCTGCACCACACCACACTCAACATATAGTCCTTCAAAACCCATACATAGAAACACAAAGCACACACCGACATTCACGGAGGCTCCCAATAGAAATCTGCCCAAGAAACAGAGACCTCCCAAGCTGAAACGCAGACAACCAGCACCCCCCAACACTACCCAAATGACACATAGCCCACAAAATCAGTGTGCCACTCAACCTCAGCCCATAAGGCAAAACAACATAACCAACACACTAGTCATAGGTGACTCTGTAGTCAGGCACACTGATATCCCACTCACCAGGCTAAACAAGGAGAAAATTGCTGTCAGCTTCCTATCAGGTGCCAGGATCCACCACCTAATGCAGCACTCAGGTCACTCCACAACAAGTACAAATACAACTCGTTCATTGTCCATGTTTGTGTGAATGACCTGAGATGTACCTCCCTGGACTACATGAAAAGAGACATGGAGTAGCTCTGGGATCTTATAGCCCAGGCAGGTATGACCTTAGCCCTGAGTAGCATCCTGCCATTGCCTAGAATGATACTACAGTACACGGACAAAATGATTGACTTCAACAATTGGCTAAGCTTCTGGTGTCATTCTAAGGGGAGCCAGTATCTGTCTGCCTGGGACAACATGGTCAACAGACTACAATACTTTGCCAGAGATGGCTTGAACCTGTTGCCCCTGGGATTCCGGATACTGGCTAAGGCTCTTGCCACCTGTATATTTCCTTTTTTAGGCAAGGTTCAAATGCTAAATTCACCACTGTAACAGGTACAAGCAAGCAAACTTTGGGGGTAATGCTACAAGTCTAAACCTCAAAACGCATTCACATGAGGCACTCCTTAAAATGGAGAACATCGACATCTGTGCAGTGACAGAGACCTGGTTCAAGGCTCCAGAGAGCACCCCTGCATTACCAGGCTATAATTCATACCACACCTTTTGGCCACCCAGGACCGAAACACTAAAGGCGGAGGCGTGTCCATATTCATTCAGAATATCCACACCTCCAGGCTAGTTGCTCAACATAATGCATCCGAAATTATCCAAGTGCAACTAACACTTGGCAAGACTGTAATCCAGGTTGTAGCTTGTTACAGATCCCCCACCATGCCCCAGGATGCCAGTCTTCATTTCTTAAGACACTGGAAAATATTAAGGTACAACCCAAACCTTAATTATGGGTGAATTCAACTACCCCACCATCAACTGCGAAAACTACTCATGTACCAACTCATTCACTCAATGTTTTCTGAAATTCATAAATTCCAATGCCTTGGATCAGCTTGTCCACACCCCCACCAGGGGCAGCAATATCCTGGACCTGGTCATTACCAATATGGGTAACCGGTTTTCCACTCCAGAGATCAACTCCTTGCTGGTCAGATCCGACTACAAGCTAATCACCCTAGACATCAATATCCCACCCCCACCCCACATTAAGGAAACCACCATTAGAAACTACTCCAAAGCCAACGTCATGGTTCTTAAGACAGAAACGGCAAACTTCATGGAAAATAGAGGTATGACTGCTGAATCTTACACAAATGCACTGTATAAGCACATACACAAGTACATGGATCGTGCCATCCCCAACAGAACCAAGATGCTCTCCTCCAAAAAAAGGAAGCCAATCTGGTGGTCCCCTGTCATAAACTAACTCTACAACAGAAGGAAGAAGCTGTTGCAAAAAAAGAGTAAAATCCCAAGATAGGAGGAACTCCCTGGTCAGCCTCAGCAAGAAGCTGAGATCCCTCATAAAATCCTCCAAAGCCAGTTATGAAAATAAAATCGCCACTGATTCCAAAGACAACCACAAAGCATTGACAGCTATGTCAAGAATCTCAATGGCAACCCTCGGATCTGCTCTTAGCTGCAGCGCAATGGCACTAAATATACAGAACCAACCGATATTGCCAGCATCCTGGCATATAGGTTCAGTACTAACTTTACCCCCCCTCTCACCCTCCAAAGGGCCCATCTTAATACCGGAAGAATGCAAAGCCCCTGTAATCACAGATGAACAAGTAAAGACTGCACTCTCCAAAGCCAAGAACACAGCATCCATGGGCCCAGACAACATCCCAGGCTGCGTGCTGCACAAACTACAGAACGAACTGGCACCCCACCTAAGTACCATGTTCAATCATAGCCTCACCTCAGGCTATGTGCCTACTGAATGGTGCACAGTGATAGGTATATCACTCCACAAAGGGGATGCCACCATGTACCATAGAAACTACTGCCCCATTAGCCTGATGAGTCTGGTCTGGAAGGCCATGGAACATATCATCTTGGAGCTTATAAACAAAGACATAAGTAACCTCCAAACCCTGGGCCCCACTCAGTTTGGGTTTGTAAAAGGTAGATCATGTCTACTAAACCTTATTGACTTCTTTGAAGCAGTCACTAGAGCCGTAGATGAAGGCAAGGTAGTGCACACAGCCTATCTTGACCTCACCAAGGCTTTTGATACCATCCCCCACAATGGAATTATAGATAAACTCACTAAACTGGGTATAAATCCCTGTATCACAAGATGGGTGGCCACCTGGCACACTGACAGAACCCACACAGTAAAAGTAGCTGACTCCAAGTCCGACTTCAGACCAGTGATGAGTGAAGTACCACAGGGTTCGGTCCTGGATCCTCTCCTGTTTGGCATCTACTTCTCTGAAGTGCAGGCCAACATAGAAGGTCTTTGGCTAACAAAGTTCGCAGATGACTGCAAACTGGGAACCATAATAGAATTGCCTAATGATGTAGACATTCTACAAAAGGGCCTCACAGACACAGATACTTGGTGTCAAAGTCATGGCCTCAAGCTCAATGCCAAGAAGTGCATTGTCATCCCCTTTGGGAAAAACTCGGTACCCATGAACTACCACATAGGCAGTAGCTCACTAAACACGAAAGTGTGATGAGACCTCTGGACACAGGTGGACAGTAGTCTCTCCTTTGATAACTATATCACCACAGTAGTCAGGAAATCCTTCTACATGACAGACTGCATCACAAAAGGGTATTCCTCTAGAAAAAAGGAAGTCATTGTTCCTCTCTACTCATCCCTCATCAGACCCATTATAGAGTACAATGTCCCATTTGGCATGTATCTCATAAGACACCAACAACAACTGGAAAGGCCACAGAAATACCTCACTAAGAGGATTACTGACCTCAAACAGATGCCATACGCAGACCATCTAAAAAAACTCCAGCTCTACTCCATCTCATATCGCCTACTCAGAGGCGATCTCTGCCTAACATACAAAGCTATGTCAAATCCAGTGCTGTTGGACATGGTACACTTAAAGAAATCCCAGTCTCTCTGAACTACATGCTCCAGGGACCTAAACCTTGTCACCACAATAAACAGAACATGCTGGAGGGATAGATTCCTGTCCCAGAGACTTCCCATACTCAGGAACAAACTACCCATTCATGTCAAACAAAGCACCTCATTGGCCTTCTTTAAAAAAAATCTTGAAGACTGGATGGGAAATAGAAAATTCACCCCGGGGATCACTTTTGTGGCACTGCTTGACAGGGGAACAGGAAAATAATTTTCTTTGGTGGAAAAGCCAGGGAACCTTTTTGGCTAGGCTTATATAGGCCCCAGGGCTGATAGCCTAGTACCTACCTGTGAACTGAATACAGTGGAAGAATGACTTCTTTAGACTTAGATACCATACCTTTGTTTATAAGTTGTGCATCATAGAATGATTTCCTCACCACTGTAGACACATGATGGTCAAAGGCTAGGTTACTATCTATGCATGTCCCTAAGTCCCTGACTACTGTGTCAACTCTAAGGGGTGTGTTTTCAATATGATAGTTACCAGGGATGGATGACTTCCCAAATGATACTGTTATGCATTTCTTGGCATTAAGTTTTAGTTCATGGCTCTGACACCAGCTGTTTGTCTGTGTCAGCCCCTCCTGGAGAACATTTGTGCCAGTGTGAGATTCAATGACAGCTTCTAATCTGCAATCATCTGCAAATTTAGTCACCCAGAGACCACTGAGATAGGCCTTGACTTCTGAGAAGTAAATGTCAAAAAGGAGTGATCCAAGGACTGATCCCTGAGGGACTCCACTTGTGACTGCCCCCTTTGTAGAGGTGGATTCCCTGATTCTAACTCCCTGGGTCCTGTCTGACAGCCAGTTGGCTATCCACTGGATGACATATAGGTATGTATCTATCCTCTTAAGTTTAACAATGTCTGAGTGGTGTATTGTGTCAAATGCCTTGGCCAGGTCAAGGTTGGCAGTGTGAATGATTTTACCCTCATCCATTGCTTTGGTGACCTTCTCAAAGAAGTCAACTAAGTTGAGTAGGTATGATCTGCCCTTGACAAAACCAAACTGGGTTAGGTCCAGTGTTGGGAGGTTTACTATACCTTTTTTGATCATCTCTGTGATAATTCTTTCCATGGCTTTACATATAAGACAAGTGAGACTTATGGGCCTGTAGTTTCCAGGGTCTGTAAATGGCCCACCTTTGTCCAGAGGGATGACTGTTGTCTTTCTCCATTCATGAGGCATGAAGCCTGTTTGGAGGTTACAATAAAATAGTAATGCCAAAAGCCCTGATAGGTAATGTTTCATGCTATTTAGAAGGCATCCTGTGATATTGTCTGGGCCCACTGATGCAGTGTTTTTTGTCCTAGAGAGAGCATTAAGGACCTGTTCCCTAGTGATAGTAGGGGTAGTTATTTTTGATATTTTCTGAGCAAAAGTTGAGGGGGAAGAGGGGGAAAGTTGGAGCTGAATTTATCAGCCAGGAAGTTTGCTACATCTTCTGGCTCTGTCATTCATTGCTAGAAGTGAGAGTCAAGTTGGCTTGCAATAGGAGCCATCATCTGCATGATCAGAGATCTGCATTTTTCCATTATGCCGTAGCCTCTCTTTGATATACCTGGTAATGCTGAAGGGATTGGTGTACGATTTGCAGTAAATGTATATGCCTACTTTCCATGAAAGATGTGATCGACTGACAATGCTTGCTGTTGTGGGCTGCATCACCCTTTTAAGCTCCATTCTACATGAGGACTTCATCCATAGAGGGACTTAATGAACACATGATCCCTAGACTTCCTCCATGGGAATAGACAAGAAGGTTAATCCTCATCATTCTTCTCCTCACCCACAGCAGGTATAATAGGCACCTGACTCAGTAATCAAACATGGGTCATCTGGGTTATAATTGGAGCTTTATCTCATTACACCAATGGAACCAGAATATTGGCTAAGCAAGGCATTTCTTACTACTTGTAATCTAAAACAGCATTTTAACATCTGTGTATGCAAATCCTAACAATATTGTGAGAAAGGATTATGGCACTCATATGCTAATGAGGAAACTGGAATGGAATGCTTCATGCCTCTCACATTTTTTAAATCTTTTTTTTTAATTATGAAAAAAAAAGACATTTAGCACCTGTCCCGACTATCGTTACAGTTACAGCCTTTTGCTACCAAACTGCACCACCCACGTGGGGCTTCATTATCGATAGCTGGCGTGTTTGCTGTCGCAAAAATGCTAACGCACATACAACTAACTTAACGACCCTGCACTGATGGCTTATTTTCCATAGATGCCTCTGCTGCTAGCCTTATCTTGGGCTTTTTACCAACCATTTTCCCATTTTTGCATATTAAGGCTCTTTGTAAGCCTAGCTGTACTATGAACGCCAATACTCCTTGCGAGTCAGCTGCAGTAGTTAAGGGATGTACTCTTGGTTCATCTCTGTTAGAACCTCTGCAACATTTGAAACAGTATCTTCAGATTCACTGCTCTGGCGTACCTCTTGTACAGTACCCTAGTAGCTGTATCACCTACACAATTGATATTGAGACCAACCAGGCTTATATCTTACATATTTTTACTTAGCTTTACAAACAGTCTAACTTTCCTGTATCTCTGCAGTGACTTGAATACAATATAATATTGTTTTGTGTGTTACCAGCTTGGTCATATGACTGTTGATACTTAAACTATCTAGTGTTTAGAGTCTGTTAAGTAGATCTAAGTGTTAGTTTGTTAGATGTATTTCTAGTTCACTATTGTTGGTTAATGTGAATTTCCTGCTCAGCTATCTAGTGTTTAGAGTCTGTTAAGTAGATTTAAGTGTTAGTTTGTTAGATGTATTTCTAGTTCACTATTGTTGGTTATTATGAATTTCCCGCTCTCAATTTTATTAGGGTTAGATTTAGACAAGCAGTTTTATTAGGGTTAGATTGCTAGATAATTTTGCTGTTTTACCTCTGTTATTCCTTGCTAATGGCTTTGTTTTTACCTATTCAATCTAACACCTATGCTAATTCTGTTATTTTTTTTTCTTCCTTCTCACCTATCTACCTTTCCCCCTAGAATTTAATAGCACAATCCCTACTGAATCTTGTCCTGCCTTAAGCCCAACTGCTGTCGGATGATCCTGGCCCTGCCTACAGTGACTGAAAGTCTGCCTGCCTCCCATATTACTCTACAGTCAAGGAACTGAAAGTAGGTCTTGGGTTTTGCTTTCTTGCCTCATTAGCCTCTGTACAGGTCTACCTTCAGAGTCCAATAGTTTGCCTGCGCTTGTGTGCCTAGCAGCCAGTACCTCTCCTCCCTTATCCCCCAATACCCCCTCACTTTCACCATTTCCTGCCCTCATTTTTTTCTCTTTTTCCTTCCCTTGTCCTATTTTTATTTTCCCCGTTCTCCCTCTCATTTACCTACACTAGCCACTAGGTGGCACTCTCCTCACTCTCTTTCTTCTTTGCTTTATTAGCCCTCCTTAGTCTGCTCTGCTAATATTGGTTTTCCTATCCCTCAACCTCTATTTTCTTCCTTACTGTCCGCCTATTCTCCTTGCCAACTGTGCTGATATCCCTCCAGTACCCTGCCCAACTCTCCTCTATTACACCTTCACCCTTTTCCTCCTCAACTCCTACAGTATTTTTTTCTGTCCTAATCCTTCCTTACCTTCTCCTATTCCCACTGGTACCTGGTTCCTATCTTACCCCTTCCTTATATACACTTTCTGCTCCTACATACTCACCTGCTTTTCTGATTGTCTCCTGGCTACACCTTCAGTTGTTTCTACCCGCTCCGTTAGCCCTGCGGGCTCACTCCGCTCCCCTCCCTACCCCCAATTCCCACCCACCCCCAGGGGTCCTACACTTATAGCTCTATAGCCACACCCCTAGCCCTCCTATCCTATTACTCTCCTTCCCTTAAATTGTTCCCTAGCCTTAACACACCCCTTCCACTCCCCCCTTCTCTATCTGTGCCCTATGACCATATTTCTTCTATTACCTTTCTCTATTACTTATACTTCTCTCCTTACACATCCTCTTTCCTCTCCAGCCATTCTTTCTCTATTCCCTATAGAATCCATTCTTATTTACCAACTGCTTTAAATAATTGACTACCCCCTCTATTGCTTACTGCATTCATTTATCTCCTCTTTATACTTTCCCCTCTACTTCCTCACTTCTCAGATTACTAAATGATGTCTCCCTACATACTAACTATGCCTTTACTCTCTGTCCTAATCATAACCACCCTTCTTTCAACATACCATCTCACCTTTCTTGAAATTTCACTGGACATCTCTCTTATCTCCAGACAAAAACACACTTCTACTAGACTCACTTTCACAACTTACCTTAATGTTAATTCCACCCCTAGCTATCATCTATCTAAATTCCACAGGCAACATCACCTCACCTAGCGCCTAGAATCTAGCAAAAAAACAAAATCCCTAACAATTCTAAAGAAGAACTACTTAACAAAACTAGTTAATCCTACCCTACAAGATCGAGACATCCACCCCAACCCTGGCCCTACCTCACCACCTCCCCAAAACTGCTTACCTAACCCCAATAATAACTTCCTTATAGGACACCTTAACATCCAAAGCATAAATAATAAAATACCCTTCATCCATGCCCTCTTAGATATCCACTCATTTGACATCCTTTGCCTCTCTGAAACCTGGCTTAACCCAGGCACAAAAGACTCAGAGATTGTACCCCAAGGTTATTACATAATAAGACATGACTGCTTAAAACGGAAGGGTGGAGGAGTAGCAATACTTTTCAAAACTCAACTTAACATCTCTACTCAACCAGCATGCCCAAACCTAAATAGCAAAACAGAAACCATCATAATTAAACTCCAACTTAACACCAAAAAATCCATTTACATTATTTGTTTGTATCTTCCCCCAGATAACAACATTCCAATACTAGAAGACTTTTTAAGCTGGGTTTCTACCAACTACCCCCAAGAAACCATAATTCTTGGCGACGTTAACATAGACTGGAACACTATTAATACAGTCAATCCCTCCTCTCATATTAACCTACATGGGTTCTCACAAACTATTACCTCAACTACAAGAGTCAATAAGCCCAGTAAGAAAGAGAGTATATTAGACTGGATACTAACAAATAAAGTTAAGACACAATATAAGGTAGGTACTATGCCAGACGACATCAGCGACCACTGCCTAACCTACATTACTAGACAAAAATCAGAATTTGTTAACCTCCCAAATACAAGGGTAATTCGATCTGTCAAGCACTTTAACATAGACCTTTTTAAAGCCGAACTGAGAGCATGTAAATGGAATTGCTTAAAATCACTCCCCCTGGAGGAAGCAGTATTATTCTTTAATTCTACATTCTTATCCCTACTTGATTCTCATGCTCCAGAACGCTCTATTAGAGTAAAGACCAAATCTGCCCCATGGCTGACCACCAAGACAAAAAAACTCATGCTTGCTAGAAACAAAGCATGGACAAAATGGAGATGCAATAAACAAAACCCTGATTTAGTTAATTTCCACCAGCTTCAAAATTTAGCGAAAAAATCAATAATCTCTGACAAGAAAAACTTCTACTGTAACCTTCAGGAAACTCATATTAACAACCCTAAACAGTTCTGGTCATCAGTAAATAGACTTCTTTCCCCAGGAACTGCTAAAACTCCTTCCCCACTAAATGCTGACCCAGAAACCCCTCTCCAGACTGCTAATGCTTTCAACTCTTTTTTCTCTGAAACTATTCAAACCCTAGCCAAACAAATGAACCCTAACAACTCTCATATACCATTTAACATAACTACCTCTTCCTTCAACTTCTCTCTAAAACCTATATCTACCTCTTCCATCTACAAACTCGTTCACAAACTGAAACCCTGTACCCCTTCTGCTGACAAGCTCCCTTCTCTTTTCCTTCAGAAAGCTGCCAAAGAAATTGCTTATCCTATATCCTTACTTATCAACAGAACTATCCAAGAAGGAACCATCCCTGATATCTGGAAAGTCTCCTATATTATCCCACTGCATAAAGGTGGTAACTCCCTTGACCTTTCCAACTTTAGACCAATTGCCCTTCTTTCACCCCTAGCAAAAATCATGGAAAAATAGGTTCATAGGTTCATAGGTTCATAGGTTCATACTAGGCTATCTGCCCGAGGGCATTTACAAGCCTAGCCCATCGTTTTGTGGCTTAGGCCACCCCTTTAGTATGGGGAACTATACCCATTATTTTTCTGTGCCTCTGTCGAGCAGTGACACTGAGGTAATCCCTGGGGTATATCTGCGATCTCCCATCCATTGGTCAAGATTTCTCTTGAACAAGGCCAGCGAGGTGCTCTGCCTCACATGTACCGGGATTTTGTTCCACAGCATAGGGAGTCTTTGGGTGATGAATCTATCCCTCCAGCACGTCCTATTAATAGCCGTGTCAAGGTTTAAGTCTCCCGCCCTTGTGGCTCTGATGGATCTAGATTTTTGAGGTGAAGCATATTCATCAAATCTGGGTTTGACATGGCCTTGTATGTTAGGCAAAGGTCACCTCTGAGCAAGCGGTGGCGACTGAATAGAGCTGGAGTTCTTTCAGTCGGGCAGCATAGGACAGATTTTTGAGACCCTTTATCCTTTTGGTGAGGAACTTTTGTGGCCTCTCCAGCTGCTGCAAGTGTCGGGTCAGATACATTCGAATGGGGCATTGTACTCAATCATTGGTCTGATGAGTGATGAGTAAAGGGAGACTATGACCTCCCTTGATCTAGATGAGAATCCCTTCATGATAAGGTGGGCAATGTAGAAGGTCTTCCTAACTACTTTAGCTACATGGGTGTCGAATGACAGACTACTATCAACCTGGGTCCCCAGGTCCCTGATAACTTCTTCTGTGCTCAGTGGATTGCCACCTATTTGGTAGCTAGGGGTAACCTTGTTTTTCCCGAAGGGTATGACTATGCATTTTTGGCATTTAACTTTAGGCCGTGGCTCTGGCACCAGTTATCCATTTCTGTGAGACCCTTCTGAAGGATATCTGTGTCAGATGTGTTTTCTACTATGGCGCCCAGTTTGCAGTCATCTGCAAACTTTGTCAGCCATAACCCTCCTGTGTTTGCTTGTACTTCGGAAAAGTAGATGCCAAACAAGAGTGGGCCCAGGACTGAGCCCTGTGGGACACCACTTGTGACAGGCTTTGAGTCTGACATGGCGCCAGCAGCTCTGACCCTGTGGGTTCTGTCGCTCAGCCAGTTTGCAACCCATCTTGTGATGTATGGGTTGACATTTAAGCTGATGAGTTTTTCAATGATACCCGAATGGGGTATTGTATCGAAGGCCTTAGCCAGATCGAGGTAGGCTGTATGGACTGCCTTTCCCTCATCAATGGCTTTGGTGACTGTTTCGAAAAGTCAACCAAGTTTAAAAGGCATGATCTGCCTTTGACAAAGCCAAACTGGGTTGGATCCAAAGTCTGCAAATTCCCTATGTCTTTATTTATGAGGTCCATTATGATCCTCTCCATGGCTTTGCAGATAAGGCTTGTCAAGCTAATGGGCCTGTAATTTCCAGGGTCGGTGGAGGCACCGCCTTTGTGAAGTGGTACCACAGTTGCAGTGCGCCACTCCCTGGGTACGTATCCAGAGGTAAGACTTTGATTAAACAGCTGTCCTAGCTGTGGGTTTAATTCCTCATTGAGTTCATGGAGCACACAGCCGGGGACACCATCAGGTCCCATGGATGCTGTGTTTTTTGCTTTGGAGAGAGCAGTTCTTACTTGGGCGCTGGAGATGTTTGTGGGGCTGCAATCGTTTGTTATAGATATCTCTCCTTTTGGGGAGGGGAGAAGTTTGCACTGAACCTGTCAGCCAGTATGTTGGCAATGTCTGTAGGATCAGTAATCTTCACATCATTTTGAACTAGCTCTGAGCATATCTGGGAGTTTCCTCCCAGGTTTCTAACATAGCTAAAGAAGGCCTTATGATTGTCTTTTGAGTCTTTAGCTATTTTTCTCTCGAAATTTGCTTTGGATGATTTTATGAGAGCTCTTAGTTTTTACTTATAGTGATCAAGGGTGTCTTACCTTTTAAGGATTTTGCTCTATCTTGTAGTAGCTTCCTCCTTTTGTTGTAGAGTTTGTTTATGGCTGGGGTCCACCAGACTGGATGCTTGCCTTTGGTACAAAGAGTCTTTGTTTTGCTTGGGATTGCCTTATCCATGCAGTCCTGCAGGTGCTGGTAGAAGGCATTTGTAAGTGATTCAGCGGCTTGAGTACTGTTTTCCGCCGGCTCGGGGCCTTAAAGGAGACCACACTAGTCTTTAGAAGTGTGAAGTCGGCTTTTGAGAAGTTCTTTACTGTGGTCTTTTTATTTCAGGTGGGGGTGGGATGAGGACCTCCAGCGAGATTAGTTTGTGGTCTGATCTCACCAGTGAGGGGTACACCTCTGGTGTTGAACATTGTGCTCCCATGTTCGTGATGATGAGATCAAGTATGTTATCTCCTCTTGTGGGGATGGTGACTAGTTGTTCCATGGCATTTGAGTTTATGAATTCCAGGAACTTTTGGGCTAGGGTGTTTGGGCTTGAGTAGTGTTCCCAGTCTATATTAGGGTAATTGAAGTCACCTAGTATGATGGTGTTTGGTGATACATTTATCCCCTCTAGTGTTTTCAGGAAGGCCATGTGAGGTTCCTGAGTTTGTGAGGGTGGCCTGTAACATGCTACAATTTGCAGAGCAGTCTTGCCTATGGTTAATTGCACCTGGATGGTCTCCGATGCATCGTGCGTTGCCACCAGTCTTGAGGTGTGGGTGTCCTTGATGAATATGGATACCCCTCCTTTCTTGGTATTGTCCAGATTTTGGGGCCGGAACGCATGATATGAGGTAAAACCTGATAGCGCCGGGGTGCTCTCAGGAGCCTTGAACCAGGTTTCTGTCACAGCACAGACATCGATGTTCTCCATACTGAGAAGGGCCTCGAGTGCGTGCATTTTGAGATTTAGACTTCTGGCATTGAGCAGCATTACCCTTAGTTTTTTCCTTTTTGTGTTCTAGGGTGGTAGGTTTAGAATTTGAGCCTTGCCTAAAAAGGCACTATGGGGTGGCAAGAGCCTTTGCCAATATCCGGAATCCCAGGGTGACAGGTGCAAGCCGTCCCTTGAAGCAGCGTGGCTTGTCCAGCATGTCATCCCAGGCAGACAGACACTGGATCCCCTTTGAATGACACCAGTGTTTAAGCCAATTGTTAAAGCTGATCATCTTATCTCTGTATTGTGGCATCATTCTTGGTGAAGGTAGGATACTGCTCAAGGTCAGGGTCATACCTGTCTGGGCTACATAATCAGAGAGCTCCTCAATGTCTCTTTTCATGTAGTCCAAGGAGGTACGTCTCAGGTCGTTTACACCAGCGTGGACAATGATTGAATCATATTTGTACCTGCTGTTGAGAGACCTGAGTGCTTGCGTTATGTGGCGGATTCTAGCGCCCGACAGGCAGCTTACTGTGACCTTCTCCTTACTCAGTCTGGTGAGCGGGACGTCAGTGTGTCTGACTATGGAGTCACCAATGACTAGTGTGTCTGGCATTGTGTTTGGCCTTAAGGGCTGTGACTGTTTGACACTCTGACTGTGAGGTCTATGTGTTGCAGGTGTTGTGTTCTGAGGTGGTGGTTGTTTGGGTGTCTGCTTTGGTGGCCTCTGCTGTTTTGGTAGATTTTTGATCAGAGCCTCGAGTATGTCTTTGTGTGTTTATGTGTATGATTTGAGGTTGTAATGGTAATATGTGAGACTGGGTCTATAGTGTGTGTGGTAACCTTCTCCTCCTGACTGGTCTTGCCAGTCCTATGTTGAGAGAGCTCAGCCTCCAGTTTGGCCGTGTAGTTGCATCTCTCGCATGTATTTGTGTTTTGTGGGAGGAGGAGAGGGTTGTCTGTGTACATGAGGCAATTGTAACATTGCCTCAATATTCCCAGGTTCACCAGCTGAGCAGGAGAGGACACTAGCAACTGATCCCTCGACATGCTAGAAGGAATAGACAAAAAAAACTTTAAAAAGATTCCGGGGGACGTGGGTGACCGAGAAATGGGGGGTTGCCTTTTTGGGGTACTATCTATGACAAGAGTGCCGTATCAAGGTAATAAGTACTGTAGGAGCAAGTGCTACGTTTAACAGATAGAGAATAGTCTACTTGGAGTCAAATGTATTCATCAGCAACTTGTACACCACCTCTCTCTTCACAGCATAATAGCAAACTGCCAGCATGGTTTCAGACCCCATCACAGTACCACCACTGCCCTTCTATCCTTTGTAGATACTATCAACAAAAATCGAAACAACAATACTCTCTCCTCCGCTCTTTTCATTGATCTCTCAAAAGCTTTCGACACGGTCAACCACTCTCTCTTAATTAACATTCTTGAATCTCTTCCTTGTGATAAACTAGCCACTAATTGGTTTAAATCTTAACTTAACAACAGACAACAAGCAGTAATATGGGAAAACCATATCTCATCTCTCTTGCCCATTTCCATCGGAGTTCCCCAGGGCTCCATTCTGGGTCCACTTCTGTTCTCCCTCTTTATTAATGATCTTCAGACTGCTATCCCACAAGCTACCTGCATACAATATGCAGATGATTCTACCCTTATCTGCTCGGCACCTTCCTCTACTGAACTGAGCTCATTGATGCAAAATACCTTTAACTCAGTAGAAACTTGGTTTTCTAAACGGTTTCTCCTACTAAATGCAAAAAAAACTAAACTCCTCCTCTTCTCCCCCACCACTCGGCCCCCCCCCCTTTAAACTTTACCATTTCTTCTAATAATGGCACTATCATCTCACCTGATCCAACTACTAAACTTCTAGGAATAACCATTGACAATCATCTTTCCTTCGATCAGCACATTAACAACACCATCAAGGTTGTTAACAGAAAAATTGGATCCCTATATCGTATCAAACCTTTTCTAACCCCAGCAACAAGAACCAAAATTGCACAATCTCATCTCCTATCTACTCTCCTATATGCTTCCCCCATTTATACTAACCTCAAGAAAAACAGTCTTAACAAACTTGCAACTTGCTATAATAACATAGCTCGCTTTGCCACTAGTAACCCCTTTAGGACCCACCATTGTATAAATCTAAAACAACTTGGCTGGCTCGAATTTCAAAACTACCTAAAAATTCCTCAACTCACTATAGCCCACAACATATTACACCTACCTGACAACACCCCAATACTCTCTCAACTTCTAATCCCTTACAACAATCTTAACTCACTTTGCTCCTCTAGTAAACTCATGGCAAAATCAATAAAGGCAAACAACACAGCAGGTGGTTCTCTATTCACTAACACTATAGGTAGAAGCTGGAATCTCTTACCTAGTGACATAACTTTGACTACATCCCTACCACAATTCAAACAGAAAATTAAACTGTACTACCTCAATCATTGGCTTTGTTCCTGCAGTACACCTGACTAACCTTTTTCTCATACTATATTTCTCCTTCACTCTTCTCATCACTACCTGTCTGATTTCTCCTCCTTTTATTGTTCTAATCTAACTATGTACATTTTATGTATAATTGCTAATATGTAATGAACTGCTTATTGTAAACTTGCTTCTCTTTGAAAGTATCTTGCATTCTGTGTGTTGTTATGACTTCTAATTTTTGATATTTCTAAACAGTAATGATTATTTGTAATGTACTTGGTATTTAGTGGAGCTTTTCTCCTCGGGCCTCTGCTGAAAATGGACATGTATCCAGCCAGACTAGCCCGGTCAACAAATGTAAAATAAATAAATAAAAGTTTCCTAAATTACTTATTCAATTTCAGGTTAAAGAGAGAGGGACTTACAAATGTGATTAATATGAATATCTGAATGAAAACAGAAAATAGTCGCACATCAATTATTGCCAATTTGCAGGACTATCAATTAGCTTAATATTTTTGTTCATGCCAGTACAAGTTGTTGTTAACTATATCAGCATATCAGTTACTATGATGAGTAATATTAAAATACAGAAAAGTACTTGTGTTGTTATCTAAAAGAAGATATTTGTCATAGATACCAGTCAGTGAATTTGTTACATGAATGTTCATCATTAAACTTCTCCACTACCATAACATTATGGCAATTGCATAAAATTGACTTTTACTCCATTTTTTAAATGGGCATGGAAATTATTCACTGGTTAATGCCATGCAGGTCAACTCAATGTACATTCAACTGTTAATAGGTAATAATACTGTGGGAGATATCAAGGGTCATATCTGATCTTTTTTCCATTCCAGAAATGAATTAGTGAAGTACTCTAATAAATATAAACCAGGTAACATTATAAATAAGTAAATTAACATAGGTTAGATGTTAAAAATATTTGGATATTCATCAATATGTATATAACTTTATAAAATGAAATTGGTGCAACAAAACTACATTATATATTTTTTTAAGTAGGAATGCTTATAACAAAAAGAAATACATTTCCCTAGAAAAATACAATGTAAAGTGATGTGTATATTTTAAGACCAAATAACTTGCTACTGAAAGCACAGATGACAGTTTAATCGAAGTACTGAAAGAATTGATAATATATCAGAAACATTTGTAAAAAATAAATTAAAGAACTGTGATGTAGTTATACCTTTTTGTTGTTAAAAAACTGTCTTGTTATGAGTGCTCCTTTACATTTCCTTGCAAAGTCCAGATCATTAAAGCCACAGATATAAATCAAATAATTAAAGTAAAAGTTGTCATTTCATAGTTCTTTTGCAATTGTATATTCCAAATGTAGGATTTATGTCCAGAAAATAAAATATTTGTTATTGTTTTTTGATTTCTTGTGTAATTTAAAATGGTTTCTTTTTTGCCTGCATCACTTGCAAGAATTGGAAGTCAAAGATGTCATCTGCAAAAAGTATGTCAAATGATTCTCCATATCATGCTTTAATTCTTTTCAAGTTTGAAGTCACCATATGGAATATGTTGCCTAAAAGAAACAGCTAAAGAAGCAACATGGAATCTATAGCATAATGTTGAGATACAACAGGTATTCTACTATGAAAGTTTATGCACTGCATGTTAAGCTTCAGGTAGGCTCCTATCAATCTATCCCATATCAGTGATGTACAGAACTATGAAACATTCAATCATTTAAAGGCACAAAAGATCTGGGGTGTGGCATGATTTTGCAAAGTAATTCTTTTTTGAAGAATTTTTTTATTGATTTAACATATATACAATATAGACACAGAAAGTAAGAAATTCAATATCACATAGTGTTACAGAAAGCTAGAAATAGATAGGATCATCAGTGTAATGTAATGCAGTTATCAAATTAAGTATTGTTGCATTTCAATAACACAATTTCAAAGCTATCCCATTAACTAGAAGTCTTTTTATGATTTACAGATCTTATTCTAATCACTTATTTTTCAACTTAACATAGCAATGCTGTTACACTTAAAAATTCTGTAAATGTAGGAACTGAGTATGGTTTCCAGTTTTTTATAATATGTTTTCTAGCTACTGAAGGAGACTTCAAAACATTTTTGCTGTTTGGCTTTTACAAATAAAGGAAATGGAACATTCATTAGTATTAATGATCTAGTTAAAGAACAATTACCAGGCCATAGCATCTTTAAAAAAAAATACTTATCTTTTCCCAAGAAACATTTTTTTTTACAATTCACAAACATATATGCCAAATTAGCTTTTACATCTTTACTGTTTATCCAGCAGATTTGATTTCAGTTATGCAGAGTCTAGAGATTGCAATCAATTTCATTTTAATGTATGTTTTATTCACCAAATAAAATGATTGTTACATACTTCTAATTTATCATATTTAATAAACTTGTGAAAATTTAGTATAATCTGTTCCCTGAATGATATTCCATTGACTACTATAAGCTGAGTCTAACTAGAGTATAAGTAGCTAAAATTTGAAGCAATTGAATAAGATTCTACATAAAGCAGGACAATAACGCCATGCTTCCATAGTCTAATATGATTTGCATAAGCAAGACTTGCCTTTTTAGGTTAGAATAAGAATGAAGTTAACATTTTTTCCATTTTGTTTAAAGTTTCTTTGTCAGTTATTAAAGCTATTGAATGTGATATATATATGCAATGGGTATGGGTGGTGGGGGCAAAGCTCCCTACTCAGACACTCGGGTTTAATTTCTTTTCATTGCTGTATTTTCTCTGGTGGCCAAGTGGTTTGTATCAAAGGGAAAGCTGTTCAGTAGTCAGTCATCAATTTTATTATTGTTTCTTATACTATTTGCTAAGGGATAAATAACTAATGCAAATAATAGAGGAGACAAGGAACATCCTTGCTTTGCATTATTGTTTAAAGTGAATCCTTGAGAGATATAAGTTCAGATTTCAATATATGCTTTGGAATCTCAATACAAGTTTTTTAATACTCCAATAAATTGTTCTAGAAGTGCACATACTTCCAGAGTTTTAAATAATCAGTTCCAATCTATCTAAGATAATTCGAGACATTTTTAAATCTAAGATTGCAACTACCCTTTTAATATTGCTGTCAGTTAATCTATTGACAATAAATCTTGCTTAATCTTTGTTAATTAATTTGTTGCCTATATCTCGTAATCTTATATTGGAGATAGAAACAACTATTTTATAACCTACATTTAATAATGAAATAGGTTTATATGAGGAAACTATTTTGTACCCTTTCCTTCTTTAAGTATAGGCAAGATTACAGAAAATTTCCAGGAAAGAAGAATTGTTTTGTCACTCTGAGTTATCCTGAAAACTTTGCTCAGCAATTCTAAAATATTTAATGGAAGCAGACTACATAGTTCCATACTTAAATCATGGAAATCTGCAGCTTTTCTATTTTTACTTTTTTTAAGGCTTCTTTAATTTCTATTAAGTTAATGGGCTTATTCAATAGAGAAACTTGCTGATCAAGAAGTTTTTTCCTGATCATTAAGTTTATTAGTAATATTTTTCTTTAAATGCTTAAAACAGGAAATTTTCATGACGGAGAAATTATTTTGTCACTCTGAATTATCCTGAAAACTTTAGTCAGTAATTCTAAAATATTTTACAGAAGCAGACTATATACTTCAATACTTAAAACATCTAACCCTGGATCTTTGTCATTTTTATCCTTTTTTAAGACTTCTTTAACTTCTATTAGAGTAATAGGTTTATTAAACAGAGGAATTTTCTGATCATCATGTTTATTAGTAACATTTTTCTTTAAATGTTTATCAATTTTGCAATAATCAGGAATATTATTTTTATCTTTATTAAGACCCTCATGGATTTTTTAAAAATATTAAACATTTCCTGTATGTCTGAAGTAAGTTTATTAGTGATGTTTTTAGATATCATTGATTTGTGCCTTCTTGTTGAACATCATATTTCTATTAACTAAACTGTGAAGATTTTTGAGTCATAACATAACTTAAATTTGTTTGATACATTGTCATTAGTTTTTAAATGATTTTAATGACTTCAGTATTATTTAATTTCTTTGTTGTTCAAACCTCACTTCATGACTATCATCTTGTGTTTCTAATAACTCATTATTTCACTCTTTCATTTATTACTACACCATGTTCCCATTATATCTTTAATATGCATTTTTAAGGACTCTCATGGTATGACTTTATTAACATGACCATCATCATTCATAAACAGAAAATTCTCAATTTGTCCCTTGAAGTAATGCTTAAAGTTTTTTCAATTGCATCAGATATATTGGAATTCTGTAGATAATATGGAATTTCCTTGGAACTATTCATATATTAATAATAAGATAAAAGACAAGAAACAGATTTAAAATAATTAACTTTCTTAATTGAAACTTTAGAAGAATAAATCCTGTCACTTTTAGTTTACATCCCATGAGCATAAGAGTAATGAGTGAAAAGAATGACTTATGTTATTAAATCAACTAAGTTATTATTACTTATCCAACTGTTTAGTGTTTTAGGTGATGCTTGAATTTGAGTGTTTTTCTTTGTTCAGTTCTATCTTCTTCAGTAGATATGCAGTTAAAGTCTTCAGCTTAAACTAAACTACCCTTCTAATGATTTTTTAATACGTTTACGTGATCATTAGATACTCTTCCACCTATTCCAGGGATCCACTAAAAATTAGCTAGTGTATAGATTTTGCTATTATAGTTAATTAATACAAACTGTCTCGCTATGGTAAACTCATTTAACATAGCGAGACACTAAAAAAAAGCAACGGAGATCTTGCTTTCTCTGTTGCTTTTGCCCACAGCTCTGATGTACTGCGCAGGCGCAGTACATCAGAACTGCCGGATGCCAGACATCTGTGGAAGGGCAGTAAACAGGCATTATACTATGCCATTATTTAAGAAAAGTAATAGTTTCTTTTCTTAAATAATGTCATGATATATAATAACGCCTGGGTGTGGTAATGCTAAATTACCCACGGTTGGCTTTGTTTGGTCCTCGGCTCGCCTCGGGACCAAACCACGCCAACCGTGGGTAAATTTAGCATTACCCACACCCAGGCGTGGGTTATTGCTATAGTGAACTTCATTAATTGTTATTACAAGATTTATTAGGTTAATGATAGTCACTGTTATGCTTATTGGGATTGGGGACATGTTTGTGATTAACTCTGAAATGTTCCATTCATGTACATATGTCCTTTGAATTATTTCCTTTTAGTATTAACAAATACATAAAAAAGGAGGAAAAATGTACCGTTGGTTAAGAGAAGTGAAACTTTCTTCACATTCTATTTGCATTGCCATAGCAACAGTAGACAATTGCTGTAGTTTCTAAAGACACTGTGAATCTGTGAAGTGCATTTAGCCTCACAGATAACAAATAATAAGAAAAAGTAATGTTTAGTTATTAAAATGAACAACAACCTAAACAAGGTAAAATAAATACATAATATAAATATTTTATGATTTATCCTCACAGGATTACATATTCCTGGAAACACAACTGAAATGTTCCCAAACTACATGTGCACTGAATTGCAGCTGCTTGATTAAAAAGTATTACTCAGTTTAACATGCTGATTTCACAAGCTGTCTGCAATGTAAAAGTTACATTTTATATGTTACTTGAAATTGTCAGTCTCTAGAGCATATGAAAAGATACATATTACTTTTTGTAACATGTTATCTTTGCAGTTACCTAACTCTCTGTACAAACTCACTTCATAACTGATAGCTATTCATTTAAAATATCAGTTTAAATATTAAATTTGCCTTTGAAATGCTACTGATATTTTCACAAAATATAATCTGAACTGTAAAATGAATGGCTTGTAAGAAATGAAATAATGCATAGATTTCAAAGACAGTTCTTGACACTACAGTAAGAGTAAAAATATATATTCACAAGGAAGTATTGAAATGTTTTAGTCTTCCAGTTATAACAGCTTACCGTCAACATTTTGCGATATCAGAAAGTTTGAAGAGCTAGGAAATTACTATTCTTTGTCTTTATAATGATTATTAGACAGATGTTAGACTCAGCTTAGTTTAATGAATTGTGACATATGTTTATGAGGAAAAGTGGACTCAATTACTCACATTGGACTACACATTCCTGGAAACTCAACTGAAATGTCTCCAAATTACTTGGGAATTTTAAGTGAAACTGCCTGATTAATAAGCATAATTTACTTTAACAACCTGAACCCATAAGCTATCAGCTCTATATATGCTACATTTTATATGTCACTTGCATATGACAGTCTCTAGAGCACACGAAAATATACATATTATTTTTGAAACATGCTATATTTGCACTAACCATACATTCTAAACTAAGTCAATTGGCAACTGACAACTTATTTATTTGAAACATCAGTTTAAATATTAATTGTGCCCTTGAAATATTGTTGCCGTTTTGACAAAACAAAACCTGAATTGAAAAAGGAATGATTTGAAGAAGTGAAGTATTGTACAGATTTCAAAGGTAGCTATTGACACTAAAATATAATTAGAAATGTATACATGCAATGAAAAATTTAAATGCTTTATACTTTTAGTTAAAATAGCTTATTGTTAACTTTTTGCTTTATCAGAGAATTTAAAGAGCTAGGAAATTATTTCTAATTTGTCTTTATAAGGTTTAATAAGGTGATGTTAGTCACTGATTTGTTTAATGGATTACGAGTCATGTACAAGACGGACTACTGAATGATATTTCTGTTTACCTATGTTTGCTGACTTTCTTTTATTAGTACTGATTTAAAACAAAGGAAAGAAAGGGAAGGGAAATCTCTGTTTTTAGTCAAGGGAGGAGAGGCTTAAGAGTATTCTAACTGCCCTGAGAACTCTCTAAGATGCTTTAAATACTATTTGATTAATACTTACCTAAGGTAAGTCTTGATTACCATATAGGTACCTTCACATTCATTCTAGATCTGATGTGATTACCCATTCTGGAAGCAGGAGGTGCCCTATGCAGGATGAGAATTGTCAGGGTGATCATAGTTCATTCTTAGACTCTACTTTGTAAATCTATAAATATGTAAAAGCACTGCACACTTGAATGTAGGGCGCCTCTACTCTGAGTCAGGATACCACTGATAGGCCATGTCTTTTCATAAGTGTAAGTTGAAGCTGGTGAGCTGAAGAGTGGGAAAGTAAAGGAAGACAGTACACCTACAGTAAATTCATATTTCATTGGTAATCACTCATTGTCTCCTATGAAGTCCTTTTAGTCAAATTATTTTAGTAATAATCTATTTGTTGTTGGCTTATTTAGTGTATGCTTTTCTGTTGCATTTAATTTATCCAAAATGACATATCTGACATGTTTGGGATCTCTTAAGGGTAACTAAATATTGGATATTTTCTAAGTCAATATAATAATTGTTTACACTACTAACATTCCATCCTGATATATAAAATACTATAGAACAATAATAGAATAATATAGAAGTTCATATCTCTTTTTAAGAAAACTCTCCATATAATAATTTAACATATGGAGCTCAGTTGATATTGTTGGTTAAAGTTATGAGTGATAATCCAATAGATCTATCTTTATGTATTGGATTAGGAATGACTTTCATTCCATGTTTAATGGGAAATTCATATTTACTTGTATTTGATACTTTAGAATTAATGTTTTATAGAAGTACTTTTTTAAAGCCTGACCAGAATTTTACCCTACATGAATTTAAAGAAGAAAGAACATTAAATTACATTCCCAAGTTTACACACATAAAAATAACATCCAATGTTATCAGAGAATATGGTATAACTACTATAATCAAAATAAAAAAAACAAAGAAGCAAAACGTTTCTTCCAACAATAACTTGAAATGGATTTAATATTCTTATCATTAAATGCTAATGGCTTAAATAATTCAAATAAAAGATCAAACTTACTAAAATATTTAAATCTAAATAAGGCACAAGTAGTATTTCTCCAGGAAATGCATTTTAAGACTAATGATAGCTTTATTTGAAACACTAAGGACTATACAGTCTTAACTCAATCCTCCTATAGAACAAAGACAAAAGGAGTATCAATTCTCTGGAAGAAAAACATAATCACTCCAAAAGTTATTTATAAATATGAATACAAAGAAGGTCTACTAGCATTTGTTATAATTAAATTTAATAACAGAATATGGACCTTAGCTAATCTATATTGGTTCCCAGGAAGTGGAACAGGAATGGTTAAAAAACACCTAGATTTTATTTCCAACAATTATAAAAGAAATCTTATACTGGGAGGAGACTTTAATTGTACCTTAGAAGCTTCTGAAACCACCAAGAAGTGTTTTTGCTTAGCAACTATTTCAAAATCCTTAAAGAAAATGGATTGATTCATTTCATTTAATTGACACTTTTAAAGAAAAGATGATAAATCTTTATTATTTTCCCATAAAGACCATAGATTTGGAACACAAACCAGAACAGACAAATTATTTGTAGTTCAAGATTTACAAACAAAAATCCTCAACTTCTCAATAGTTCCATGCCCCTTCTCAGATCATGACTCTCTGTTAATGAAGCTCCAAACAGAGTTTAAACCTTTAATCTCTCAACTAGAATTCCATCATATATCACGAAAATTAAAGAATTCAGACCCTGGATATTGTCAGAACTACAGTTATTTCTTGAAATTAATAATTCAACAAAAATCAGTAGAGTCATGGTTTGGGACTCATTAAAAGCGTATTTATTTGGTAAGACCCTTAGCTGGTACAAAAACAAAATTAGAGAGTGGGAATCTGAATCATTAGACTTGCAAACCAGACTCTTGACAGCAAAATCTAAAACAAATCAGAATTCTCCAGAAGTCAAAACAGAAATAGAATAATTAAATAAAAAATATAATGAAATTCTAACACACAAAACTTGTCTAGCCTTGGAAAATTAAAAATAAACTCATTAGCCACCTCCCCCAGATATCTACATAACTTAT
The DNA here is from genome assembly GCF_019279795.1 of Protopterus annectens. NCBI lineage: Eukaryota > Metazoa > Chordata > Ceratodontiformes > Protopteridae > Protopterus > Protopterus annectens. Next base: position 1,838,429,172 of record NC_056739.1, read on the forward strand.
CTACAAGAATTAAAATACAATGTAAAGCAAATAACATTAGTAGTATATATCATGAAAAGAAAGAGAAAAAAGTATCAGATATGGGAGACATCCTTGAAGCATTTCAGTTCAAGATTTAGATACCAACCAAATAAACTTAGATGCAAACCTTATCAATATAAATAAAATTTCTGAAAACATAAAACTAGATCTACAAAAACCTATATCCTACAAATAAATTGTTGACAAGATAAAAGAAAGTAAAGCTAACAAAGCTCCAAGGATAGATGGTATAATTACAGAAATTTACAAATTCTTTCCTTCAACAGTAATCTCTCTTTTTCATAAAACTTTGCTAGAAGTCCAGTCCAGAAGAAAAAAATACCACCCTCATGGAAATATTCTCTCATAACACCAATTCTAAAATATAATAAACCATCAGATCTTTGCACCTCATACAGACCCATATCATTACTGAATAATGATTACAAAATATTCATGTCAATACTAGCTAGCAGAATGAAAATCCCACTTTTAAAGACAATTAATAATGATCAAACACACATGATAATATTAAAAGGATATTTACTCTTATAGATTATGTGAATAAAGAAGATAGAGACACACTTGTAATCGGATTAGACATAGAAAAAGCCTTTGATTCCCTCAACTGGGAATATATATTTAAAACGTTAGCATTATTTGAATTTCCTCCTCCTTTCATATCATTACTAGAAAACATATATATTAATAACTTAGCCTACATTAAATTAGGACCTTTCACCTCAGAATCTATCCATATAACAAAAGGTACTAAAAAAGGATACCCCCTTTCTCCTATTTTATTTGCTTTGGCTATAGAAATACTTGCACAAATAATGCGCAATAATCCAAGAATAAAAGGAATAGAAGTCTATGACTAGTACATATCTAAAATAATGCCTTTTGCTGATATTTTATTAACCCTATCAAACTCCAGAGAGTCATTAGGAGAGCTAGAAGAAGTAATGGAGAAATTTCATAAGATTTCAGGTCTATACTTTAATAGATCAAAATCAAAATTTCAATTTTGAAATAAGAAAAAAGAACTACAAGTTACAGATAAATCCATCATATGAAAACAAGAACGTACGCTAAATTATTTAGGAGTAGTGTTATGCAAAAATATAAACAAAACAATATTAATAAATTATAAACGCATTATTGAAACAATAAAAAAATATAGAAAAGTGGAACAAAATTATATTAACTTTTGAAGACAGATTGCAATTAATAAAAATGGTCTTATTGCCAAAAATACTAAATGTAGCACTAGAAATACAGTTAATTCCTGAAAGGTGCATTCTTAAAGAAATAAACTCATGTTTACTAAAATTTTTATGATATCCCAAAAAGAATAGAGTTGCTCTACCTCATCACATTAGACCCTGGAAACAAGGAGGATTGAACTTCCCAGAAATAGAAACATATATAAAAGCATCTGTGCTTAAAACTACAATAGACTGGATAAACCCAAATTATTTTGTCAACTGGAAAGAATTAACAATGGCTATATTAACAAATGAATTTAATCTGTTAAAAAATGTTTAATAGTAGACAAATCAAACAAACCCTGGTACATACTATGCATAAGTGTACAATATAATATAACAAAACCTTCTAAAACAACACTGATTAATCATTACATTGATTCCTTTAGGAAACTTATCAATGCAAACATAGATCTAAAACTTTGGTTGGACCTTTTAACCCCATTTACTATCACTAAGAACTTTCCTCACAAAATACATAGGGAAACAATAACCTCCTGGGAACCAAATGGTTTCTTATACTGGTTTCAATGTGTAAATAAATCAAATGTTTTAGATATACATATGATAAAAAACTGCTTACAATATTCTAACACAGGACTGGTTAACCTTACAAAAAATTCTAATGTACACTCAAGATTTATGCATATTAATTAATAATTCCTCATTTAAAGATATTCCAAATCCAATAAGTGTTCTGTATGAATTTATATATAATAGTTGTGAAAATAAAAATTCAATTTCAAATATATATATAAGGAGTTAATAACATATAAAACAATTCCCAAACCATTATACTAGCAATTCTAAACAAAAGGTCAGTCATTGCAGTTAACAGAAGAAATTAAAACTAACATCTTACTATCAGTTAATTACACCTCTACAACACAGTACTGGAAAATATTTAACTGGAAATACTTACATAGAGCATTTTTAACACCAGATAGAATTTAAAAAGATCAGTAAAAAGACCAGTACTACTACAAATGGTTTTTGCTGGAGGTGTGAAAAGTCAAATAAAGCAGACTGGATTCATATTTTTTATGAATGTAATAAAATTAAATCATATTGAATTGAATCAATCATTTTTTACAAGCTTTATTTAATGAATCCTTTACCTTAACTAAATATTGATAATTCTAAATGTAAATGAAGGTCCCTACCTGAATAAGACAAATATGTATTTGTTATGGACAATACTTGCTATATCTAGAAAAGAAGTAACCAGAAGGTGGAATATATACCCCTGACCTTGGAAGAATTCTACACTTTACTGAAGACAACTGCATTGATGGAAATAAAAATCAAAGAACTACGAATCTATCCCAGGCAATTGGTAAATAATCCTTGGAAGAAAGTTATATCTTTGTTGGACACTCTGCAATAATCAATATTGTATCTCTGATAACTGATCTGTTAATTCTATATTTAATAACATACAGTGTGCATACAGCGTATATAATTGAAAGTCAGTCTATTGTAAATATTGTATATAGTTGTTTAAAATGATATTTAAAAATCTTATGTAAATGTTATTTTAATTGAAAATAAAAAAAAAAAAATATTTGAGAAAAAAAAATGTACTCCCCCTGTGCAGGTACATAGCAAAGTAATACTCTCCCTTGTGTTTACAACATTGGGCTCTCCTGTAGTTTCCCTGCTGACATGGTTACCAACCATGTAGATTCAGGGCTATCAGTATGGTGAAGATGCGAATGAGGTAAAAACTCATTAGAACTGTTGAATCACTAAACGTAGTAAGTGTAGGGATGTTCACTTTGTGTAGGCACTTCCACATTGTTTGTTTTCAATGAATGCCAACAGTGAATAATGACACCAGGGGTGTGTGTCAGGTTACAGAGGTGTAAACATAGGTCTGTGATGGGTGAAAGTGCATGTAAGTAGTGCACAATTCACAAGTTCTGCCTCATCCTCTGAATTTTGTTTGAAAATGCATAATCTCTGTCCACTTTAAGTAATTTTTTAAAAATTTTTTGTCATTGTTTGCAAGATTCTGTTCCTAGCACACCCATGGGAAACAGAGGGATGAATGGCAGGTTTTACTATGCTTGTCATGTAACTATTCCTGTTGCAGCACATGCATCTGTTGGGCTCTAGAGTATAGATGGACCTGGGTTCAGAGTACAGAGTGCACAACCTTTCCTTCACTTTTTAAGCTGCATGTTTGCTTGATATCATATAACAGAGAAAAATAATACAAATTTTGCCTGTGCTTACCTTATTTGCATGACGGAGTGCAGAGATGCACCAAGGTGCACTGAGGTGTGCAAAGTGCACTAATCAGCATGCAGCAAAATGACTTCAGTTCTTCAGAGCTGTTTGTGTGGCAAAGAGGAATAAGGCATCCATCCTGTTTGTTTTAAGCTTTATTGGTGTGAGAGTTCAAATCATGAACACTTAAGTATACCATCACTGCCTCTTATAGTTTCACAGCTCTATTGAACTACTTGGCCAACTACTTAACAGTTACCCTATGCTGCTACTTTTGTAAATCAAATGTTTTTATTGCTGTTTAATGAACTATACTGATGTATTCTATCATTGTGAACTTTTTCTTATCATATTTAGTTTGTATTCCTATGAGATAATCTATAATGTATATGTGCAATGTGTACTATATATGTGTATTTTTCTGGAGCTTTTCTCCCCAGGACTCCATTTAAAATGGGCTCCTTCTGGACTATTCTGGCAAACAAACTGCAAATAAATAAATAATAAAATAAATTAACTGTCTAGAAATATCTCATGTGTACTATAATTTTCTAGTGTGTGTGTCATACATTGCTCTTCTTTATTTCATGTATGTCTCCCTTTCTTTTTTTTCCCTACTTTTCTTGGTTTTGATTCCATTTTTCACGTAGTGCAAACATAAATAAATCTAGGGTTGGTTCTACTTATGTGGCTTGCATTAAGTGTGGAATTGCAGACACATTAAAAAAAACAGCCGATCTAGGAAGCAGACAACAGAAATAGAAACCAGATGCATTCAGTTAATGCTCTTGCCCATTGCAAAAACCTTGCCTGGAGTACAGATTGTACTGGATTCTACTATAGATACTAGTAACTCTCTGATGATAGCAATGTGGCTCGCATTTGTGCACTGCTTACCTATATGCAAACAGGCATATCTTGCATGCTTGCACACTTAGTTAACCATCGCCCAAATCTGCTGCTATATACACTATAGAACTTTATATATGATGCTTTATTATTGGTGTTTATTGTCCATTCCTTTAGTATGACATGAAACTATATGTGGAAAAATTGCAAACTAAGGGCCAGATATAAAAATATGTCATATATTTACAATACATAAATGGGTTGCCCCTCCCAACAAGTACTACATCTCTGGGGGTCTGAGTAGATTTTCCACACATATATCAACCACACTACAAAGTTTATTATATAATGTTGTGTGCCCTCATGGACAGGACCAATCAGTGTCCTCAGAACCTTGTTCTGCTAAACCCAAACATCCATCTATGCTCAGTAATGGTAATTGTGTTGTTACACTGCTAAGCTTCTAAACAGCCTAGTGCTATTAGGCTAGTAGCCTCATATGACAGTATGAAGCTATATCGTATGCAGGCATCCCAAACTGTTGTTCCTTACATGACCTGCTGATGTCATCTACTATAAGTTCAACTGCACTCTTGTATAAATCAGACTTGTTTTGTGGCACTTCTTTTAAGTCCTGTGTTCTGTAGTCTATGCACTTAGGGGTTCTGTTCTCACTTCAGCTGACTGTGTATGTCTGCGTCTCTAGGTAGCAGAGTATACTCGGTATCCTACTGTTACATCTCCAATGGCACGGATGGACAGTTTTTGATAGTTTCTCATCCCTACACATCCATTTCATATAGGCCCCCCAACCTGTTATCTCTCACATGTCCTGCTGATATCATCTACTATAAGTTCATCTGCAGTCCTATAAAAGTGAGACTTGTGTCGTGACATTTGTGTTTTGTAGTCTGTGCACTTAGATAGGTAGGGTTTCTATTCCCACTGCAGCCAACTTTGTGTGTGTGTTACTTGACATTGCAGAGAGCATTTTACATCAGCATGTTAGACACTGATATCTTGTCCTCAACAGGTACTGCTGATGTCATCATCTATAAATTACTGTCTGACACACTCTGAGGCAGACTTGAGCTGTGGGACTGGTGTTAAGTACTGTGTTCTGCAGTCTATATACTTAGGTAGGCATTCTATTCTCACAGCAGTTAAGTGTGTGTGTGTGTGTGTGTGTGTGTGTGTGTGTGTGTGTGTGTGTGTGTGTGTGTGTGTGTGTGTGTGTGTTTGTGAACTGTTAGTTGACATTATAGAGAACATTTTACACTTGCACGTGGGGCACTGTTATCTTGTCATCAACAGACACTGATGTCATTAGCTATATGATATGTTTAGATATGCTGTAATCCCACCAGGGCATGGTCAGGCAGTGGGCTGGAGGCCAGGCAGATGTGCCCTTATCATATACCAGATAGATTACAATGGCATGGCTTTTAATCTATCCACATATATCATGGCATGGTTTGTAGTGTTTGTGTTATGTTGATGAGGAAGTTCTGTGATCTGTCCAGACACATTCTAGATATAAGCTGATCCACCCAGTGGAAGTAAGGCAGCCTGTAGTGCTGTTGTGATTAAGTCCTCCTAAACAGTACTCACTCACAGCTGCAAGCCATTGCTAATCGACAAATACAAAAAGGCAGCACTGTAGCTAGGCAAGCTGCTGTTAGTTATATATGTTTGGAACATTGACACAAAGTATATTCTTCACTATATCTCTCCAGAGGAGCACTGATTCTCACAATGTATGGTTCCATTTTGTCACCTACATAATGCATATGCTGGAATGTATTAAACAAAATGTGAAGCACAGGTTTTTATACTGTTATCTTTATGCATTACTTAGAAGTGTACTGATGTCATGGCCATATCTTTCCAGCCATTTTAGATGTAGACATGACTGGTAAGACATTAAAATAAATGGAAATGACTGCTGCATGAGAAATATGTAGAAATGTTTCAGGGAACAGGTCCTTTAACAGCACTTGTAGGATTCTCAAGATATTTTGTTAGCTAAAAGTGTCATTTGCTTGTTCTTTTGTGGGGGCGGGGGCTAAGGTGAGTTACTGTTATGGCACTGACATGGATATCTTGCTCTTGTTGCTCTCCTTGTTCAGCATCCTGCCTGTTGTTAGTATTTTGCATCTCTAATTTACCAATGGGTTGTACTGACTGGCTGCCTTTTCTGTTGTACATGTAAACAATATTTTGTAGGTATGTGACACTTATGTGTATTATAAGTCTGTTTTTTAGGCATATTGCAATGATGGCATTGAGACATGTCAATCCACATCTAAGACCCTTCACAGATGCCAAAAACAATGTCATAATTGAGGCTTTTCAGCAACATGATGTTTTCCTCCTGCAAAAGGGAAGGCAAAATATGGGTCATAGGCTCAGACTATGGCAACAAATTGCTGCCGATATGAATGGTGTGGACAACCACAGCCAAACTTATGAACAGATGCTCCACAGGGCCACTGATATGATCACTGCTGCAAGGGGGCAAGAAGCTGCAGTAGGCTGTGACCTCTTAGTTACAGGTGGAGGCTCTCCTAGGGAACCCCCACTGACCCCCATGAGTTGTTCCTAGTAGATCTATAGAACACAGTCAGCTCCCAGGACACTGTTATACTAAACATGCTGAATGTAGGAGCCAGTGTTTCATCCCAGGAGGAGCTTCCAGATAGGCTTTATTATCTGAACAGTTGAATACTGCTGTATAGTTAAAGAATTTAAAGGAATAAGTTAAATCTGTGTCATGTGTTTTAATTTGATTGGTGGCCAATTGAAGATTGCTACAGGTATACGTTTAGCTTTGAGTTGTCAGCCACATTCTTGTTTAAACAATTGTTTACTGCAGCTATAAAGAGGCAGATGTATTAACTTCTGTGTTGCTGTTGATTGTGATGTTGTTGCCCTTACCTCTTGCTTAATGTCTTTCAGGGCCATCAGGCCACCAGCAATTCTTGCCTTCTGCAGTTGGTAAGCCAATCAGTTTGATGTCAGTACTGATGATCAATTTAAACCAATATTGTAGTGTGTGACATTGATCATAGGTCTGTTGTGTGTATTGCAGGACTGTCTGTAATAGTGGCATCAGTGTTACTTTGTTAGCATATATTGCACTATATTATTGCTTGTATTAATGTGCTCCTGTGTTTCTTGCTTTTTGTCACAGGTGAGTCTGACAGTGGAACTGTGGGCCTTGTACCACCTGATGTAAGTATCTCATCAAATTCTGATGATGGTAGTGGCAAAGCTGAGGCACAGTCAGGGGGTGAAGAGTTGGAATCTGATACAGAGATTGATGTACTTCCATTGCCTGCATTCACATTGCATACAGCAAGTAGGCCTACACATCTACCAGTCCACTGAGTCCACAGATATTGAACAGGTAGAGGGTGAAAACACTGATCAGGAAAGTGTAGTTCTGTGGCTTCAGAGTGCATTGAGTCTGGCCAAAGCCAAAATGTGGGTGAGGTACCACATTGGAGGTTTGACAGGGGTGCTCGGAGGGGTCCTGCTGTCTGTGCTCCACCTGGTGCAGATGTCACTTCCTGTGCCATGCTATGTATTTTTAGGGCTTCATGGAGGCACAGGCATATTCCCATAGGTGCTCCAGACAAATGCATTTGGTTGTGGATGCTGCTCCATCTGACATGCATGACTGCCTCTGCCTTGTTGCCAATTCAGTGGCCCAGATGAATAATGTGTTAGAAAGAGAGGTGTCGGTGATGGACCATGTGGTGTCTGTCATGGAATGAGCAGTGTCTGTGATGGAACACCTGCTGGGAGGAGAACGTCATGCCCTTGAGCATAGGTCAGCAACAACATCTGCTGACAGCCAACGTGGCCATAATAGATCATGCTCCTGTAGTGGCAGTACTTCCACTGCTCCATCAGTGAGTATGCTGGCCGCACTCAGATGTGGCAGGCCATTGGGCCATAGTCCTGGGCATTCTGATGATGGGAGCTTGTCTAGCAGACAGCAGCCACATTCAGTTAGCAGCAATGTGTCTGAGCATGGTGCTGGACATCAATGTGCCACTGCAACTCTTGGAAGAGCTAGTTCTCATGGTCAGAGATTGCTACAATGGGAGGATGGCCTAATGGTTAAGGTGTTTGCCTTACAAACACAAGGTACAGAGTTTGAGTCTCACAGGGAATAATTGGCTAGGCTTAAAATGGCTCACAGGGGCAGTTAGCCTAGTACTGATCTATGAATCTATGACTCTACCATCTCTATCATGCATGGCTCACACCTGTCCAACACACCACTATGTAGAGCCAGCATCTAGCTTGGCTGTGTTCATGCACACACTCACACACTGATTTTACCTGGAGGACCCCTACAGAGACACACACAGCAGTTGCTTATTTTGTCTCACTGCCCATTTTTTTGTCCAACTTTCTGCCATCTTCTCCTTCATACTCACACATACTCACCAACCTCTTGTGTCAGTCTAGGCTTCCTGCCACCTCCTGCACAACACCCTGTGCAAATAATAATAACTGTGCCATTCCACTGTGTTCTACCTTTCTGATTCTGGGATACAAATTCAGTGTCTGATGCTCAGAGGTGCATAGCTACCTTATTACTTACTATATCTGCATTGGTGTTGTAGAAATGCTCATTGTACCTGTGACTTACATTGCCTTTGGAAATTTAGCAAGTTGATAGCATCCATGTGTCACAACTTAATAGTAAATATTGTTGCAAGGGTTGTGAAGTCAGAAACTGAAATCTGTATTATTAATGTCTAACTTCTCTCTGTAATGACCACTAACAACACCCTGTGCAAGTGATGATACCTGAGCCATATCCCTGTTTTCTATATTTTGGATTCAGGGACACAAAGGCTTTCTATCTGATGCTCAGGGTGCATAGCTAACTTACTGCTTAGTATATCTGCATTTGTGGTGTTTAACTTGTCATTGTATCTTGAACTTATATTGGCCTTGGACAGTTCCACAGCCGATAGCATCAAAACATCACAACATTATAGTGGATGCTCTTGTGAAGGCTATGAAGAAAGACAGTGCAACCTGTATAATTACTTTCTGACATGCCTCTTACAGGATTTTCTAGTCCAAATGTACGATGCACATCACAGGTCATGCCATGACATTCCAATCTTAGGAATGTATGACAGAATGGCATTTTTGTTTCCCTCTTCTTAGTGTTCTTCATTTAAAGTTATTATTTGTTGCCACTGTTTGCATTCATGTCAGAGGGGAAAACACCAAATACTGTGGGTTTAGGCAGACATAGGTATGCTCAGCATGCCCTTGCATTGACTAACAGACAATGCATAGCACATTCCCTCACCAAGTAGGGGCCTAAAACCTTCATCCTACTCACATGCATATAGCAACACTAATGCCAGGCTACTCACACAACCTTTACCTTTGCAAGTATGAGGGTGTGCTGAAAAGTTATAAGCCCTACCAAGAAAGGAATGACATGGAGCCATGAAACTTACAAGTTATTCAATATAGTCTCCCTGAAGTTCAACACCCTTGGCACATTATGTTTGAAGTTTCTGTAACCCTGCCAAAAAAAGTCTGAAGTCTGGTCACTGAATTACTGCTCCGCTGCTGAAATCACCTCTGAGTCACTCAAAAATCGACACCCTTTCAAGCTCTTTTTAAGGTTTGGAAACAGGAAAAAGCCAGATGGAGCAAGATCTTGTGAGTAGGGTAGATGGTCTATGCACTCAAACCCCAATTTCATCAAAGCATCCATCATTATGCCAGCTTTGTGAACAGGTGCATTGTCTTGCAAAAGGAGAACTCTTTTCTGCAGCTTCCCTCTTCTTTTTTCTTTCAATGTCTACTTTAATCAGCACAGGAAGTTACAGTAGTAGTCTGCATTAACTGTTTGGCTTCTTATAGGTTCATAGGTTCATACTAGGCTATCTGCCCTGAGGCAATTATAAGCCTAGCCCGATTCTGTATGGCTTACGCCACCCCTTGATTTGAGTATACTGTGCCCTTTTTAAGGTTTAGTTTACTGTGCCTCTGTCTAATAGTGACACGGGAGTAATCCCTGGGACAAACCTACGATCCCCCATCCACTTATCGAGATTCTTCTTGAAGAGATTCAGTGAGGTGCTCTGCCTCACATGAACTGGAATTCTATTCCAGAGCGAAGGGAGCCTCTGGGTTATGAACCTGTCCCTCCAGCAAGTTCTATTTATTTCTGTGCTGAGGTTCAATTCCCTCGAGCGTGTGGCTCTAAGGGATTTAGATTTACTGAGGTGGAGCATGTCCATTAATTCTGGATTTGACATAGCTTTGTATGTCAGGCATAGATCGCCTCGAAGTAGGCGGTATGCAACTGAGTAGAGCTGGAGTTTTTTTAACCGAGCAGCATATGGTATCTGTTTGAGGCCCTTGATCCTCTTGGTGAGATACTTTTGGGGTCTTTCTAATTGCTGTAGGTGTCGGGTAAGGTACATCCCAAAAGGGGCATTGTATTCTATGATGGGCCTGATGAGGGATGAATAAAGGGGCACGATTACCTCTCTTGATCTAGATGTGAAACCCTTCATGATGAGGTGGGCTATGTAGAAGGTCTTTCTAACCACTTTGGCAATGTGGTTTTCAAAGGAGAGATTGCTATCAACTTGGGTCCCCAGGTCCCTAATAACTTTCTTTGTACGTAATGGGTTTCCGCCTATGTGGTAATTTGTGGGCACATTGTTTTTGCCAAAGGGTATAGGTTCATAGGTTCATAGATTAGTACTAAGCTAACTGCCCTTGCGAGCCATTTTAAGCTTAGCCAATTATCCCTTGTGAGACTCAAACCCTGCACCTTGTGTTTGTAAGACAGACACTTTAACCATTAGGCTACCCTCCCAACCCCTGACTATACATTTTTTGGCATTTAGCTTTAAACCATGGTGCTGGCACCAGTTATCTGTCTCTGTGAGACCTTTTTGAAGGATGTTTGTGTCAGCTGGAGAGTTGATTATGGTGCCCAGTTTGCAGTCGTCTGTGAACTTGGTGAGCCATAGTCCTCCCACGTTTGCCTGTACCTCAGAAAATTATATACCGAACAAGAGTGGTCCCAGGACAGAACCCTGTGGGATGCCTCTTGTGACCGGTTTGGAGTCTGACATGGCTCCAGCAACTCTCACTCTGTGGGTTCTGTCTTTGAGCCAGTTTGCGACCCATCTTGTGACATAGGGGTTTATATTTAAGCTGCATAGCTTATCTATGATGCCCGAGTGGGGTATTGTGTCAAATGCCTTTGCAAGGTCCAGATAGGCTGTGTGGGCTACTTTCCCCTTCATCTATGGCTTTGGTGACTGTTTCAAAGAAGTCAACCAGGTTCAAAAGGCAGGATCTGCCCTTGACAAAGCCGAACTGGGTAGGATCTAGTGTCTGTAGGTCCACAATGTCTTTGTTTATGAGCTCCATGATGATCCTCTCCATAGCCTTGCAGACTAAGCTAGTCTGGCTTATGGGGCGATAGTTTCCAGGGTCCGTAGAGGCTCCACCTTTGTGGAGTGGGACCACTTTTGCTGTACACCATTCTGTGGGCACATATCCTGTAGTGAGGCTGAGATTGTATAGCTGTTTTATTTGAGGGATTAGTTCCTCTTGTAGTTCATGTAGGATGCAACCTTGGACGCCATCTGGTCCCATGGAAGCAGTGTTTTTTGCTTTAGAGAGGGCAGCCTTCACCTGAGCATCTGAGATGTTTGGGAGGCAGCCCTCTGCCGGGATAGATACTTGCTCTTTTGGGGGGGAGGGGGTGGAGAAGTTTGCACTGAACCTGTCTGCCAGGATATTGGCGATGTCTGTGGGTTCAGTGTATTTTTTGTCGTTTAGAATCAACTCAGAACAAGTCTGGGAGTTGCATCCCAGGTTTCTAACATAACTGAAAAAAGCCTTATGATTGTCTTTGGTGTCCTGTGCAATTTTTCTCTCGAAGCTGGCCTTGGAGGATTTTATGAGGGATCGTAATTTTTGCTAGTACTGATCAGAGATGCCTTCCCTATTAGGGATTTTGCTCTGTCATGTAGTAGCTTCCTCCTTCTGTTGTACAGTTTATTTATGGCAGGGGTCCACCAGACTGGACGCCTGCCTTTGGATGATTGGGTCTTGGTTTTGTTTGGGATAGCATGATCCATGCATTCCTGGAGATGTCCGTAGAATGCATTTATATAGGATTCTGCAGTTTGGGCTGTAGTTTCCACTGGGCCTGGGGCCTTGAAGGATTCCACTTCGGTTTTGAGAAGTGAGAAGTTCACTTTTGAGAAGTTTTTCACTGTGGTTTTCTGGGCTGGGGGTGGGGTTGGGATGTGGACATCCAGTGAAATTAATTTATGGTCTGATCTTACCAATGAGGGATATACTTCTGGTGTGGAGCAGAGTCACCATGTTGGTAATGATCAGGTCTAGTATGTTGTCCCCTCTTGTGGGAGTGGTGACTAGTTGTTCCATAGCATTTGAGTTTATAATTTCCAGGAATCTTTGGGCCAAGGTGCTGGGGCTTGAGTAGTGCTCCCAGTCAATGTTTGGGTAGTTGAAGTCGCCCGATATAATGGTGTTCGGAGAGATCTTCATGTTCTCCAATGTTTTCAGGAAAGCCAAATGGGATTCCTGGCTTTGAGAGGGTGGTCTGTAGGATGCTATAAACTGAAAAGCAGTCTTGCCCATTGTTAGTTGCACATGGACGGTCTCTGATACTTCGTGCAATGCCACTAACCTGGAGGTGTGGATATCCTTGATAAATATGGAAACTCCCCCTCCTTTTGTGGTTCGGTCTGGGTTTTGGGGCCGAAAAGCATGATACGAGGTATAGCCTGGTAGTGCTGGGGTGCTCTCTGGAGCCTTGAACCAGGTTCACTGCACAGATATCGATGTTCTCCATACTGAGGAGAGCTTCGAGTGTGTGCATCTTGAGGTTAAGACTTCTGGCGTTTAGCAGCATTACCCTTAGTTTCTTGTTCCTTGTGCTGTCTATGGTGGTGGGTTTGACTTTTGAGCCTTGCCTAAAAAAGGCACTATGGGGGTGGCAAGAGCCTTTGCCAATATCCGAAAGCCCAGTGGTGACAGGTGCAAGCCATTCCTAGTGAAGCAACGTGGCTTGTCGAGCATGTCATCCCAGGCTGACCGACACTGGATCCCCTTTGAATGACACCAGAATTTTAGCCAATTGTTAAAATCGATCATTTTGTCTTTGTACTGTGGCATCATTCTTGGAAGATAGTCAATCATTATAACAATTTCTTGATCCCAAAAGACTGTAGCCATGACCTTTCCTGCTGACTTTTGGGTCTTGAACTTTGTTGGCCTTGGTGAACCTCAGTGCCGCCATTGCATGGACTGTTGTTTTGTCTCAGGATGACACTGGTGTAACCATTTTTCATCAACAGTAACTAGTCATTCCAAAAAGAGTCCCTTGGAAGATAATTAGTCATTATAACACCTTCTTGATCCCAAAAGAGTATAGTCATGACCTTTCCTACTGACTTTTGGGTCTTGAACTTCATTAGCCTTGGTGAACCTGAATTTCGCCATTGCATGGACTGTTGTTTTGTCTCAGGCTCACACTGGTGTAACCATGTTTCATCAACAGTAACTAGTCATTCCAAAAAGGGTCCCTTGGAAGATAATTAGTCATTATAGCACATTTTGATCCCAAAAGAGTATAGCCATGACCTTTACTGCTGACTTTTGGGTCTTGAACTTTATTAGTTTGGTGAACCTGAGTTCCGCCATTGCATGGACTGTTGTTTGGTCTCAGGCTCATACTGGTGTAACCATGTTTCATCAACAGTAACTAGTTCTTCCAAAAAGCTGGCTTGATTGTAATTCTGCAAAATCAACTTCAAAGCATTCACTTGATGTCTTTTCTCATCAGCAGTCAAACATTTGGGTACTCACTTGGCTGACAGTTTCTGCATACCCAGCTGCTCATGGATTTTAAACCCAACAGATTCCCTGGATATTTGCAATGTCTCAGCAATTTTTTTATCTGATATTCTCATATCTGCCAAAATCAGATAATAAACATGGTCAACAATTTCAGGATTTGAAACCATTTGAGGCCTACTAGAACTTGCTGCAACTTCGGTCTCAAAATCTCCATGCTGAAAGTCTACACACCACTTCTTCACAGTGGAGTAATAGGGGCACTTTTCACTCAATGTTTGCATCATACATTCTTGGATTTCATTTGGAGTTTTCTTCTGCAGGAATAGGAACTTTGTGATGTCTTGGAGTTCTACACTTGAAAATTCCACACTTTTTGTTGCCATGGTTCAATCAATGTTCTGAAACAATGTCAAAACATAACATTAAAATTCTTCAAATTGGTACTTTACAAGATGAAATAACCTTTTTTCAGCACAGAGGCAAAATAACACTCAGAATTTAGAAAGTTGGTCAGGCTTAGAACTTTTCAGCACCCCCTTATACTGGCTTGTACTGCTTGCATCAGAGTCAGCCCTGAACTAACACTGTGACAACTGCTGTATTTGCAGGATAAGTCATGAACCCGGAGTGTATTGTTTAATAATATCATGGCATATCCTTGTATTTCATCACTTTGTACAGTAAGTAGGTAAAAGGTGGGAGATTTGTACAGAAATTCACTTAACATGCGACAGCAGAGACATTTAACTTATATGTGTCCATTTGCAAGTAGTAGGCCTCAGGCATCAAAAATTCACACAGTCATACCTCTGAAGAATACTGAAGATGATATGCCATCAGTTTAGCACAATATGTTTGTAATGGGAATCATCACAGAGAGAAGTTAGAAAGCAATAATACATGTTGCAGTTTCTGACTTCACAGCCCTCACAAGATCAAACAGGCAGAATGCAAAATAAGGAGAGTAACAAGAGCAATATATCATTGCTTGTGTCATAACAGTAGCTCAGATTGGTAACCCCCTCAAAAGAACAGTGTACCCTTGCATGTGCCATAATAGGAACTCACTTTTACTCCCTCCAAAAAAGAGCAGTCTGTGCTTGTTTATGCCACCTAATCTGTCCTTCATTTGACGGCAACTGCATATCATAGTATTCCCAGTTAATATCCTCACGCATTTTAAGATACATTATACAGACTGGCTTACACACTGCATGCCTCTGAGTACTGGTCAGATAACTGATGAATGACTAAGAAACACAGAAAGTTAAGACAGAACTGTATATTTGCACGCAATAATCATAACAGGTGGTGTTATCACTAAGTGCACTACATTCAACTATATTAAATGTAATAAATGTACAAATAACAGTTTATGCCATGATATCAGTGTACATTCAGTTGCACTTGGTTGTGGGAGGAATTACTTCATTTCTTTGCTGCAAAGCTGTTTGTATAGCAAAGATGAGTAAGGCTCCCATCCTGTTTTCTGAAGGTGCAGTGGAGTGAGACTTGAAATCCAGACCTATGTAGACATGTCTCATGTGTACTAACATTTTCTACTGTGTATGTCATAGATTTATTTTCCTCATTTCAACTATTTCACATTGCTTTGGGGGGGGTACTGTTTGCACGATGCTCGGCTTAGCACAAATGGGTTTGGCTATGCTCATCTGGTTTGCATCTAGAGCAGCAGTACACAAACTGGACAAATGGACTACCCAGGTAGCAGACAGAAACCAGACAGCCACAAACAAAACCAGATGAATTCAGTTACTACTACTAGCCATTGCGCAAAACATGGTAAGTGGAATTGCACATGATTAACTTTGAGTACCATGTTTGCAAGATGGTAAGTGATGCACAACATTTTTAAATGTTGAAAAAAACAAAAAGTGTGCACTCTCAGTAAGTGTGATACCTGCAATTGGCTGGAAAACATCATTCTACATTGGTCTTGATCTGTGATAGGCATGCCAGGCATTTGTGGAGAGGTTTTGAGATTCCCTGCTCAAAGATGTGATGTCCAAGAGTCCAAATTGTTTGCTGCACTCCTAGTGAATGAAAATGGGCCCAGGATATTGCAGAGGGACTATTGTGGCTCAGATTACAAGTCAAAGGCATGGAATAGTCCTGCCAGGGCTTTGGCCAGTGCTACTGTACCCCCTGCACTGGGGAGAAATGTAGGAATAACTGCAGAGACCTCCAGATGAGGAAGATGAATACATTGGATCGAAGAATGTAGGTCTGGGGACACCTTACAGATGTGTAAGTATCACTTACAAAGACTATTGTAAGAGTTAAATTTGGATATAGGCAGGATCGGCATTCAGAATTGCATTCTGTTCTGTTCTGTTTGTTATTCATAATGGTATTCTGTATGTTCTGTTCTGTTTTTTCCACAGCTGTCACAGACTGAAAACTGAGTGAACATATACATGCTGCTAGATTGGCATGGATGCAAGAAGCATGTTATATGTATGCATCTAAACAGTACTGTTATTGTAGCATTAAAAGTAAAGCCACCTTTTTGTTTTTTTATACAGTTGACCATGCATCTCTCAACTGTAACAGGAAAATATGCATGCATTAGTCTGTAGGCCAAAACAGCAGTTCAGCATTAGAGAGTAGTCAGAGGATGTGGTTCAAAAATTCAGACTTACCAAATATACAAGCTTTAATTAATATTGCAGTGTAACATCAGACCTCTAAATCACTGGCACCAATGGCCTGCTGAAAAATGTAACCAGTATAATTGGAACATGCATATGTGCAATATATGCACACACCAAGGATTGCTTGCTGCAGTCTGTAGTACAGTGTGCATCTGTGATGAGCTGGGTAATCTTAACAGTAAAAATATAATTTCTTAGGAGCTAGGTGTCTTAAATGTAAAGGTAACAGAACAGAGTCAGGTAATCATATAAATGCATTATAAGTCACATATGAAGTTGCTAATGTTCTCCCTTGTTTTTTCTCTCATCCCAGTCCTTATCTTCTCTCTCTTTTTGTTTTATTTTTTTTTTTCAGATAGCACATTGGGGTAGACCTTCCCCACAGAATTCACCTGCCTCAACTCCACCAGTTAAGGCACCAAGGCTCAACATGTCTAGAACACTACCTGGTAGCACCCGCTCTGCTGTCCCTGCACTACTTGGCCCTTCAGTTAGTTCTGCCTTACAGGATAGGCCAGTGGTTCCCTCCTGGTGCAGTGAAAGAGGTAATGATTTTTATCATCCCTGATTAACTGCCAGGATTAGTGCATAGGACTGTGCACCACACAGCTGGTGCACATCTATGTCGGATGGAGACACTGCTCTCCATCATTTTTCTGAATAACTTGAGAAGAACAGATGTCAGACACTGCAGCCATCAGCACAGTGAGGTGACGGTGATGACAGTCCAGTGTGTGAAGACTTGATTCTCACTTTCACCCAGCTTGATGTCCATGGGTCCACGATGTCCGCACCCTTACCCCAACCATGGAGTTCATGTACCTCTTGTGTCCTTCACAGTTCCTGTGTCCTATCTTGCATGTCTTGTTTGTCTGTGATTGCTGCCTCACCTACCCAACCTACCTGATCCACACATACCTATGTCCCATCACCAACATTCTCGTCTCTCAAAAAAGGGCATCTGTCCCCCCCAAAAATATTGCCTCATACATAGCTCTCCATTTCACACATATGCTATCTTGACACCCTCGATTTGGTCCAATTGGTTATGCAACATGATTGTGTTGTTGTCACCCTTCTCTCTGGGGTCGACACTGCAAATTCAGCTAAAATAATATATATCTGAACATTTTTTACTGTTGAAAAAATGGACAGCTATGGTTTTTCCTACATCCCTCCTGCACATTCCTGCCCTCCTTTCATTTTGTTCTTCCCACTGCTTGCTTCCCATTTCGCCATTTTCCTATCATTCCCATTTCTTTTCTTTAAAACATAATTGCGCAATGGTGCACATCGTGCATTAATGCATGGATAAGGCAAAAAGCAGTTATAAATGTTATATAAAGCTGTATTAGAAACCAGTACCATCTAACTCAAAAATGTACATATTCCTCCACTGAGTGCATAAACATGTGCTGCCACAGAGTCAGTTAATTAATACATATATTTTAGATACTCCATACCAACTACCACACTTTATAATTTGGATTTACAAGTAAAAGTACTCAATTCTGTCACATAAACGTGGATTTGAATACAGTAACATCTGATCCAAAAATGAATGGATCAGTGCATAAACAGATGGTGCGCCAGGCTCAGTTGAGTATCAGGTATATTTTATAGACTGAATAGCAAATGGCAGACTTAACAGCTGTTCCATACACCTGCTACTTAACTGATCTCTGGCTACAGGTATTAATTCACTTAATGCAATGATAAGTTCCTTTTTGGAGTCATATGGTACTGGTTCCAAATACAGCTGTAGCTAATATATTTAACTACTTTTGTATTAACACTGCTTAGCACTAATGCTTTATAAAAAATAAATAGGGATTGCTCAATACGGCTTTATAAAGCATTGATTGGAATCACAGAATGATGCTTCATACAAAATTAATGGGGCAGATAAGACACTGGTGACATGGGGAGCAAGCATGGGGTGTACAAAGAGAAATCCTTGTTAAACTGTTACAGTTTCTACCGATTGTGTAAAATACATCTGCTTCTTAAGAGACTGTGTGGCAGCATGTGTTAATGTATTGTTGGAGGCAGATCTTACTCAGTTCCAATACAGGTGTAGGTAGTAATTTAACAGGTGTGTATGATACTTTTAAATACATTTACTTATATTGCTGCTGTTCACCGTTGCTTCACGATGGTGAGGAATGTGCACTGTCATGCAGTTATGCTTTAAAGAAAAGAAATGGGGAAGACAGGAAAGTTGTGAAATGGGGAGCAAGCAGGGAAAAAAACAAAGTGAAAGGAGGGCAGGAATCTGCACAAAGGATGTAGGAAAGAACCATAGCTATCCATTTCTTCAACTTTAAAACATAATCATATATGCAAATTATTAGCTGAATTTGGATTGTCACCTCCAGAGAGAGGGATGACCATAGCACAATCATGTTGTATAGCCAATTGGACCAAATCAAGGGTGTTAAGAAGACACGTTTGCAAAATAGAGACCTATGTATGGGACATTTTTTTTTCAGAGAGAGAGAGGAATGTTGGGGAAGGGATGTTAGTATGTCTATGGCAGGTAAGTTGGGTAGGTGAGGAAGCAATCGCTGACACACAAGACATGCAAGACAAGACATAGGGATTGTAAAGGACCAAGAGGTGGGTGAATACCATGGTTGAGGTTAGGGTAGGAAAATTGAGGTCCCATGAATGTCAAGCTGGGTGACAACAGGAATCGAGTCCTCACCCTCTGGGCTGCCTTCATGTCACCTCACTGTGCCACTGGCTGCAGTGCTTGATGTCTGCATTTCCTTTTGATATTTTGAACCAGAATGGAGCACAAGCAGTCCGTTCAGCATACGCATGCACCCACAGTGTGGCATACAATCCTACACACCATTCCTGGCAGTTTATCTTGGGTGATAAAATCACCACCTTTGCCACTGCTCTTGGAGGGAATCATAGGCCTATCCTTGGGGGCAGAACTACCTGAAGGGCCAGCAGAGTGGATGATGCCCAGTCTCACACCAGATGCACTGGGCAGAGGTTCTGTAGCCAGTGGAGTGGGAGCAGTAGGAACAAAAAATAAAAAAATGAACAAAAAAAGAGAAGAAGAGGGCTGGGGTGAGAAAAAAGGATATAACATGGTAACTTCATATGTGACATACAAAGCACTAATACAATTATTTGATTTGATTCTGTTACCTTTACTTTTAAAACTACAAACTCCTAACAAATGTCTTTATTAGTTTTAAGACTACCCAGTTCATAAGAGATGCACACTCTAGTATAGATTGCAGTCAGCAATCCTTGATGTGTGCACGTAAAAGTATTGTATATTGGGAAGTGTGGTTTCTGAGCCCACAACCACTGACTACTCTTTAATACTGTACTATTATTTTGTCTTAAAGACTACTGCATGCATACATGGTCGTCAAGTCTGTGCACTGCCAAGCAAAGTGTTTACATGATGGCAAGCGATGTGCAGCAGTGCCAAGCAATGCAATTTCAAGTTTTATTTGATGTACAGGCACTTGTGTAAATGTGTTAGTCAAATGGGAAGACCATGCCAGTCCGGAAAATACAAATATATTTGCATGAACATAGTACACATTATACCCACACTCATACTTGTGATAATAAATGGACATTACATAGATAATAAATAGGCAAATATCTGACACAATATTAGAGTTTCAGCCCTCATACATATAAAGATTAGCTACACTATGTCAAGTGTTATAAGTGAGAGTGACTACAATGTGAAGTGGGTCAACATTTGAGTATGCTGTATTTAAACCCTGGACCATGTGTACAGTAGTCTTATATGTACAGCTGTTGCCACAAGAAGGTTGAGAAAATGCTTCTGTATGTTGCACTTCATTGCTATAATCTGCAATGTCAAAACAGGCAAACAAAGTTTCTACACCCTGTACTAGAACCCAGGACCATCTCTACTCAAGATCTACACTTAATACCTGCTGCCATAGGATTGCTTGCATTTTACTCCCTATCTTAGTATTCATTGTAAAGTTCTCACTGTTAATTTCAGCACAATGCTACTTGCTGTGTTGGTGTGATGGCCAATAATATTAATTAAAGACATCCAGTTTGTCTACCTCGGTCTTGTCTGCAACCTTAGTGGTAGATTCTTCCAGTTTGTGCACTGCTGCTCTTGGGGCAAACCAAGTAAGCACAGACAAACACATTTGTGCTAAGTGGCACATTCCACAAACAATGCCCTCTCCAAAAAAAGAAAATAAAATGGAAAAATAGTTAAAATGAGGAAAAAATATCTATGGCAGTGCCCACAACAAATTTTATTGAAGAAAACTCAAGAAAGAGAAAAACAATTGCAGTGCTATCATAGAATCTGCTTTCACAGCCAACAAACATACACAGAAATGTTTTCTGCATCATACTGCTCAACTCTCCAGATTTTTACAGAATGTCCAGATTTTTGCCTCATATTTTTGGGATGTTCCTTGTGGTTTTTTGGAAAATCACTAAAGACTGAAGTCAATAATAATAACATACATTTGAGTTTCATACTTCATAGCCTTTAGAAAATACATGCTAACACAAATCCTAGTATTCTAGTTAATTTCAAAATATATCAGAACAATATTTTAAAATCTGTCCCCATTTGTGGGCCTTTTTCCCCCATTATTTTATTCTTTGTCCACATTTCTTGCAGAAAGAAGTTGAGATATATGATTTGCATTCATATTAGAGGTTTTGCATCCAGCAACACTGGTGCAAGCCGCAAAATATTGTTTATGTGCACCATGCCTCATTAATATGCATTGCATGATACTATGAGATGAGCAACATCATGTATGTAAAAACACTCCATGTAGACTGTGAGAAACCTATATGGAGTTTATTGAATCCCTCAGACGGAAGTTACATAATGCTGTTTTCAAGCCACATTCTCATCTCCCAGATTCAAGCATCTTGAAAAATCTACTTTACTTTCTGTCAGAATGAAATAACTCAATCAGTAAGAAAACACTCAAATTTCATCTCTGACTTATAAAATAACTTATCTCATAACCAGTCTAATGACAGACAATATGCAAAAAGCTTTAAAATTCAGGATCTTTTTGAATATCCTTTATGTAATTTTCAATTAAACTTATATGAGATCTTATACATTTACTTTTCTGTCATATGCAGCTTTATGTAATATATACCTTCTTTATATGCAGTTTGCTATTCAAACATATTTCTTCCGCCATATTTATCCACTGATATTCTATTTTATTTTATATAACTTGCATTTCTAAAATCTCCCATCAAAGAGCAATTTAATCATCAGTTCTCTATTAGTGATTGCAGCATGTGTATATATTTCTTAACTTAGTGATATTACTCTTTTATTAATATTACATAAAAGCTATTTCTTTCCATGTGCATTTGCATATTATCCATAAAGTGTTTATTCTTCTTAGTAATTCTAGTATTATATGCAATTTTGACTGTATATAAAATAAATTATGCCTGTCTAATTAGATGTATGTCATTAGCACTTATGTACTGTTGTTATGGTCTGAGTTTCACATCCTAACATTAGTAATCAATTACAATATGTAAAAATGGCAACTCATTATATATAGCAGCTGCTAATCTCTTCTGTAAGTTTCTCATTCTTCTTAACTCCTCTAAGCTACATTAATCAGTAACAAATATCTAATTGTACTCCTTTCCATTAATATCTACAGTTGGGGTTAATAACAGTGCAGCATAAGCTAATAACATTTAGTAAAATGCAAGCAAATTATATGACAGAGACAGCTCAATGTGAAACATTACTATAGCTTTTGTGTCTCCAACTCTTCACTCCCAAATAATGTTTTTCAAAGTAAATCTTATTTTGTGCAGATTTCTCACATATACACTTACAAAGAAGTTCAAATCTCTTTTCTTCATTGTTGTGACCACAGTTTAGACACTTTCTGGTTAAACAAACATCAATGATGAACTTAACTCTTCTAGTACCCAGATTTTCATCTAAACAGCTTGAGAAGTCAATGAGAAGCTAGAAAAGCAAGAACCAATTAAAACCACGCCAACAAACGAAGTAATCTAAGGCTCAGGTAGTGTCAATACCTTCAGAACAGAACTGTCAGATCACAAATCCTTCAAGATATTCCTCAAAAAATCACACACACACACACACACACACACACACACACACACACACACACACACACACACACACACACACACATTGGAATGCTAATAAAAAACGTGTTTATTGAGTATCAAAGTATGGGTTGAGTGCTTTCATCCATAGAACAACATGGCATCAGAACCATTTTATTACAATTAAGTTAGTTTAAATATCTCTTCAAAAATATCACGTCACCCTTCATCCAATCAAATAACACAGATAATTAACTCAAATAAAAAATTATAAATATAGCAATTTAAATACCATTTTCAAAACATGTAAAATACCACAATAATGGTTTGATTTCAGTGATTTAGTGTGGGGTTCTATATGTATAGCTTTTATATGTAATTGTGTGAATAATATTCACAAATATACAATGAATAAATTCATACAAGTCTTCATAAAGGTTGTATTGTAAATTTGCACAATTACTTAAATAAATTATACATTTAAAACCCCACACTAATTAGTTTTAGTTATATTTATATGATTTGACATATTCATTTAGGAACCCTCATGGTAAAGGTTTTTAAAATAAACCTTTTAATGTTTTTATATACACTGTTTTAATAATATAATAATTGAGGTGGAAAGATGTTTGTACTTTGGCTAACCTGGATTATATAATTAGGTACAGGTGCTTTATATATGGATGATTTTTATACATATGGACGTGTTTTTATGACTAGACATAAATAACTGCATCCACACAATATATATATATATATATATATATATATATATATATATATATATATATAAATTACATTTTTTATTTTTGTATTTTTAATTCTTTTAAGGTTTCACATGAGTCTTTGCACATTACTATAGAGTAACTGCATTGTTATTGATGTAACTACTTGGTCATGTAATTTCAATTAGCTAATTCATTCTGGTATACATTTTAATTGAATTGCCTGAAGTCTAGGTTCTGATGAAGTTTCCATCTTGAGTGGAGATAAAAGCACATTATAATTGATTTCAGTGTGCTCAAATGTTCATTTTTTTTACTTTTTTGTGAGTGTCTGTGCTAAATAAATATTGTGAATAAACTACATCTTGGCAAAATTGGATTTGTGGATTGACCATATTGGCTTCCTTGTTTGTAGTTCTGGGTTGAATTTAAGCAAATTAGACTAAATTCCCAACAACAGTGTCAGTGTACTTATCGTCCCAATGTCATTTTGTGCATTATATTTAGTAACAGTTTCAGTTTTAATCAGCAGAAGTAACACACCAGCATTAATGATATTAATATATTTATAAATATTTTTTCTATTTTTTTTTTTTTAATTTTATTGCAAAAAAACAAACTGTTCCATTACTTTTTAGAAATACTCTGTATTTTCTACATGCAGTTTGCATTCTGTCACTTACTCTCTAAGCACATTTGTTTTTTGTGCAGGGTGCCCTATTCAGATTTCAATGACATTTCTTTTTTTAACCATACTATGCAGACTTTGTATTTTCCTGTTTATTGGAAGAGAATTATGAACATTTCTATACATTGCCAAAACCATTCACAAAGATCCCACCAACAATTCTGTATACTCTCCTTTGAAAACTGTAAATCAGCAGATGTCCATTACATCATATGGTGGTAAGCACAGAGGAGCAAGGAAATGAGCTGTGCTTTATGCTGTAGGACAGGGTTTGATTCCCTTAGCCTCCATTTGTACTGGATGGATAACAAAGAGCAAGTTGGTTCATCAGAGAGTGTTCCTGGGCTGAGCCTAAATAAGGGTCCATTTGAATCAGTGTTCTACTCCGGTTATCAAATACACATCTATACATAAATAAACTACATAACCCCAGTGACTGCATTTAGTTACAATGTAATTCTTCAGCAAGCTTTGCTACAGTAGAAGCATTGCATATTTCTCCATGGCTCCGATCACTTGGAGGATGTCTAGCAACAGAGTTATTGTTGTTCCCTCAGTAGTCACATAGTTTAACCTGCTGCTGAATCTATATTTAGAGCCTTGTGCAGTATTCTGAATCTCTAGCTGCCGCTACCTCCAATCAGTGATGAGAATGCACACTGCCCTCTCTGATCTTTTGGCACTGACCCCTAAATTACACTTTCTTTCCATCAGGGAAGCATTCAAAATTATTAAACTAGCTACATGTCATCATTCATGACAGTTATTATGTTTTTCTGATACACAAAGGTTTTAATTATATTATATTGCTACGAATGTCATAAAGAAACTAATGAAATTATCAGTTTGGATGGTGGACTAAATATTGCTGTATATCCATCCTCTTTTTCCTAAAAGCTGACAAAGAAACACTAAACAGGCACTCCAACCCTTTCAAAATGCTGCAAAGCAGTGGCTCAGTAGACAACAGGCAAATATGCTATGCTTTTAACACAGCATATATTTGTATGAATAAAGATAAAGGTCCTGCTTATAACATCAAAAAACAACTCGAACAAATAAACTCAAAAAAAACAAACCAGTAATGTTCCACACAATTTAATGTTAGCGCTTTCATACACAAGTTTACATGCACTTCTTCAGACATTAATTACTCCCAAAATGCAATGAGTTTTATAGTCCACTTAATTGATTAATTACAAATTGAATGCATTAAATGAAAACCACATGATAGTAATTACTGCATCCCTTAAATTCATTTTATAAAAAATATATGTATTTATAATTGTATATTTAACCTTAAACAAGATACTTCTTAAATATGCAAAATTAATTATATATGAAAAACCAAAACTTCATCAATAGTTAAATAAAATGTAATGTATAATATTAACAAAAATAAAAAGCCTTATTCAGAACATTTTATATTTCTAACAGTCTTCACTAAAAAACGTGATAAACATAAATATGTCATCTCTCTAATGCTCTTAACTTTAAAAGACATTTAATAGAGCAGGCTTCGTTTAAGCCTAGAAAAACTTGTGCATTTGTCAACAATTGAAACTTTAATTCCTTTTCTTCGAGATTAAGCTCCCATGGGCCTCCTCTTATATTCCTATCTAAATGTTCTAACACTGTGAATGTAAAACTATGGGACTGGTATTCTACTATATGCCTAGCTAGGGTGTTGGTGTTAGCATTTCTGCTTATGCTGTATAAAGGCTCATAAATGTGTTGCTTGAAGCGATGTATCGTCTTACCTAAATAAAATGCCGAACATTGGCTACAAGAGGCCAGGTATACTATACCTTGGCTTTCACAATTAAATTTTCCTTTTATATTGTATTTAATACCCTTAATTTTCACATATGTTCCTGTCCGGATATATTTACAGTAATGGCATCACCTGCATTTGTGCATGCCCCAAGCTTGACTATAATTAATTTTACTTGTTTCTAGAAGAGCTTTTAGATTTAATCCTCTTCTAAAAGTAACCAAAGGTCTCGTTCCTAAAATACTAGCAATAGAACGGTCTTCTAAGATAAACTCCCAATTGCCTATTAGGGGATTTATTAATGAGGTGCATTTTAGATCTATGACGGAAAATCAAGGTTCTTTACAGGGGCAAATTAGTAACATTGCAAGAGCAGAAAGGGAACTTATAACATATCTGAAAGTTCACAACATTCGGGTCATGCAGCCAGACAAGGGGGGAGGGGTAATTTTTATGGATCGAAGTGAATATGACAAGAAAATATATAGCAAGCTGACTAGTAACAACTATGTAAAAGTGTCATTGAATGAGTTGAACCAGGCATATGCACGTATAAAATCCTATCTTAGTGATTTATTTGTAGATGCCAGCATTTCAATTGACACATATCAGTACCTGAGCATGCCTGCACCTCTTATTCCAGTTATGTTTGGAACTCCAAAAATACATAAAAATAATAATGACCCCCCCATTCCATCTCATTATAGAGGGCCATAAGTCTGTCATATATGCCTGTGCTAAATGGGTAGATTCTAAGTTACAAATTCCCCTACAGACAGAGAAACAAATCTGTCGTGATTCTTGGGCCTTTTTAGACCATCTTAATGATTTAACTTTTGATCCTGCCTACAATTTTTTGACTGTAGATATAAAGGACCTATACACAGTCATACCCCAAGATATAGGTTTAGAATGGGTACATGATTTTTTACTCATTAAGCAGGTTGAAGGCCAAGTAATAGATATAGTTATTATTCTGTTGGAGATAGTTTTGAATAACAATTTTTTTATGTTTAAAGTGGATTATTTCTTACAAAAATCAGGGGTCGCTATTGGGTCCCCATGTGGGGGCAGTTTTGCTAATGCTGTTATGGCTTTTTGGGAAAGAACATTCTTATTTCCAAATTCTCTCTTTAAAGATAAAGTCACTTGGTATACAAGATACCGAGATGACATGTTTTTTATATTGAAAGGAGATGAAAATATAGCAAAGCAGTTAGTGGAAGTGATGATGGGCTTTACAACTGTCCTTGAATTTGCTTTTGAATTCAATAAAAAAGTAATTAATTTCTTAGCTATAAAACTTTCTAAGGATGGAAAATATAACAGATATGAATCACGAATCTATAGGAAGCCCACTTATTCGAACTGTCTCTTGCATTTCCACAATAACCACCCTTATCATTAGAAAAGAGGAGTTGCTAAAGGACAATTGGTTAGGGCATCTAAAATGACTTCTAGTGATGAACAATTTTCCAAAGAATGTGAAAATGTAAGGAAAATGTTTATTAAGCGTTCATATCCAGAAACTCTTATAAAACATTTGACTATTGAGGTCAAAATAAAAAGAAAGTCAGGTCATTTCAAACCAATTCTAGCAAGAGGATATATTATAGAAGAAACACCCTCTAATCCAATAGGCATTAGCGATTCAGATGAAGTAATGAATAGCAATCCATGTCATAATTACATGTGCAGCTTTTTAACAGATTTTTCCACTAATGCTATAGATTTTAAAAATGCCCTAATAAGCAGTTGGGAGTTTATCTCAGAAGACCATTCTATTGCTAGTATTTTAGGAACGAGACCTTTGGTTACTTTTAGAAGAGGATTAAATCTAAAAGCTCTTCTAGAAACAAGTAAAATTAATTATAGTCAAGCTTGGGGCATGCACAAATGCGGGCAATGTCATTACTGTAAATATATCTGGACAGGAACATATGTGAAAATTAAGGGTATTAAATACAATATAAAAGAAAAATGTAATTGTGAAAGCCAAGGTATAGTATACCTGGCCTCTTGTAGCCAATGTTCAGCTTTTTATTTAGGTAAGACAGAACGTCACTTCAAGCAACGCATTTATGAGTCTTTATACAGCATAAGCAGAAATGCTAACACCAACACCCTAGCTAGGCATATAGTAGAATGCCAGTCCCATAGTTTTACATTCACAGTGTTAGAACAGGTAGACAGGAATATAAGAGGAGGCCCATGGGAGCTTAAGCTCGAAGAAAAGGAATTAAAGTGGCAATTGTTGACAAATGCACAAGTTTTTCCAGGCATAAACGAAGCCTGCTCTATTAAATGTATTTTAAAATTAAGAGCATTAGAGAGATGACATATTTATGTTTATCATGTTTTTTACTGAAGACTGTTAGAAATATAAAATGTTCTGAATAAGGCTTTTTATTTTTATTAATATTATACATTATATTTTATTTAACTATTGATGAAGTTTTGGTTTTTCATATATAATTAATTTTGCATATTTAAGAAGCATCTTGTTTAAGGTTAAATATACAAGTATATATACATATATTTTTTTATAAAATGAATTTAAGGGATGCAGTAATTACTATCATGTGGTTTTCATTTTATGCATTCAATTTGTAATTAATCAATTAAGTGGACTATAAAACACATTGAATTTTGGGAGAAATTAATGTCTGAAAAAGTGCATGTAAAATTGTGTATGAAAGCGGTAACATTAAATCGTGTGGAATATTACTGGTTTGCTTTTTTTTGAGTTTAAAGGTCCTGCTTATGTCATAGTCATCATGTTTTCTGGTAGGTCAGTTTTATGTTGCCATGTAAGGAATAAAATTGTACTCTCTAGGGCTGAAATCCTTCTGTACATGACCCTCATTGAATACCAGTGCATGAGTATACATGCTTAAGAGAAGTTGGTTAGTGTGCAAAAGCAAAACTCTTTGCAGAAACTTTTTTTTTTACTTTTTTGCTTCATTTGGCTAAAGTAAATGACCCTGCATATTTTTATTTAATGTTATGTATTTGAATTTGTTAATGGGAAAGGTGAACTAGTCAAAGCACCCTTTTCAGCTACTACCTAAGCCCGAGGCAAACATACATTAACACAAGGCAATACTTTAAATACATAAAAGCTACATGCATTCAATGCTTGTGTACAAACAAACAAACAATATTGCAAGGCAATACAGTAACTACATGAAAGGTGTACTTGTAATATGGCTGATTAAATAAGTTGTAAGTACAGTCCTAGAAAATGCTAAAGAAATAGTACATGTTGGCACTTACCAGTTCGATCTTACAAAAATAAGTAAATATTTCACAATCAAGCAAACTGCATACATAACACATGAAGTAAAGATATGGAGATACAAGTAAAATGTGTATAGAGTATAAGACAGGGGTTGAAGGTTGTGTGTAGACTAAGTACCTGGGGCAAGTTAAAGCAATGGCTGAAGTAGGATATGGGAAAAACGGGGCTAAGATATGTGTAAAGAATTCAAGTATCTCAAGAAATAAAGAACTATTGAAGAAAAAAAGTGAGCTTGGTTAAAGAGGAAAAGTAGCATGATAGTTTCAGATGAAGACCATTTGCTGGCATGTCTGTGGCAGCAATATAGATTATTGACTAGTATGAGTTTTTTAGTTTTTTTCTAAAAGCCATGCTGTCGATTTTACTTCTGAGATGAACTGGGAGATTTTATGATTTGGCAGAAATAAGTTTCTGGAAGCTTTTTTTCCAATTTACTTTTAAATCATGGTGTAAGAAGGTGGTGCATCCATTAGAAGAGGGACTAAGGCCATTAGATAAGGTATTTACATATAGTTTAGTGGAAAGGAATGTGCAATATCGACTGTTGCTGAGTTTGAAGCACGATATGAGAAATGTGGCCATTGCTGTCACTGGATGCTAGTTGATATTATTAAGCATAATGTAGTGATGTTCATTGTAATGAGTAGGGTGGATAAACTGTCATAGTTTATTTATATTTGTTTGTAATAGGTGGGTTTTGTAAAATGAATTCACAGCTAAAAGATGTAGACCACATTCAAGTTACAGGGCAAGCCCCCTTTAGCATGTGCAGGCCTTGTGCTTTGGGTAAGGTTGTTACTTACCAAGCAGCAGACTTTTGAATTGGTTCAGTACTTTTTCATCACTGTACTCTGTATGTTTTTTAAAATGTAATGATGGGTGGCCAAGATATCAGTAGGAATATTTTTTCATGTTAAAGCCAACAATATTTGTTTAGGGATTATCTTTGATTTTCCTTGGAGTCACAAAAGCATTACATCTGATTTTAAAGGGTTTAGTAGGAGCTTTTTATTGGGTAAAATGTTCACAGATTGCTGAGAAGTTTTCCTTGTAGCTTTGTTAGACTTTAGTTAAGGTATATGCTGCATAATAGAAGAGAATGCCATCTGCATAAAGAACTAGAAAGTTGTGGAACTGAAGTAGTGATATTAATAAAAATGGAGAACATAACTTAAGCATTTAATGAGTCCTTTGAGAGTTTAGAGGTAAAGTTACCAACTGTGCAGAGTTGATAGCCATTTAGAATTTTAAAGGTCTAATTTGATAGGTATCTATGCAATCAGTTGGTAGCACTGTAGCTGAAACCTATATTAAGCAGTTTTGTTAAAGGAGGGTATGGTTAATGTCTTTGAAAACTCAATAAATATACCAGCACATAGCAGACCTCCATCCACACTAGTGTAAATTGCATTAGTTGTAATATATAATACAGTCACAGCATTAAGGACTTCATGAAATCTGTGCTGTATGTCTACTAGTATTCTATATTCATCACCATGCTCTGTGATTTGCTTATAAAGTATTTTTATTAAAGATTTTTCCAGATGTAGATAGGTCTATACTGCCATGGACAGGAGGGTATATTTGATTTTGAAATTGTAACTATTACTGAATGTTTGAATTGTCAAGGTACAAATGTTATAGTAAATTATAGCTTTACTAAAAAACTCACTCAGACTGCCATAGATTGCTGTGAGGGAAAGGTTAGTTTGTTTTTCGCTTTTGTGTATTTTGTACTGCTTCATTGCCTTTTCTATTTTGCATATTGTGTTTTATTTTCTTTACACAGTGTTTTACTTGTATTCTGTTTTAATTGTCTATTTTAACTAGGAAAGAGATCTCAGCTGTGTCTCTTGTGAGCCACACAGAAATTAAAATTTCCCTCATGCTCCCACCCTGGTATTGTGTTTTTAAACTCAACTGTCATTCTAGTTGCCTGCACCTTATGTTAATTTGACCACCCTTCCCTCTCCTCTTTCATTGGCTGTTGTGAGTAAGCACAAAATTATCATTGTGAAATCACTCTACTTCAGCTATTTAAATTTATTGGCCATCCCAATGTCTTCCATAGAGTCTAATACAAGGTGCCTACCCCCTTCCAATCTATTTTTCTCTTTTAAAATTAGTGGCTCTCCACTCAGACAGTTAAATCTTAAGTTACCCCCTCTTTCATATCTACCTGCTTAGTGCACACTCCCAGTTCTGAGGATATTAAACTACTTTTTTCACCTTACCTTTAAAATCTGCAACATCTAGTCCAAAACCACCAATTATTGGAGAACTCACAGTCTGCCTTTCAGTAGTCATCTTGGGATTAGTGCTTCTGTTTGTCCCTGGTGAAGGAAGGAGCATACTGACATTATTTCCTGGAGACTGCTGATCACCAGAAAACCTAATAATTGCTGTATAGGTGCCAGCTTGAAATGTGTGGTTATATTTTGCTCCTGGTGAGACAAGGAGAAGAGTGCATCGATTCCTGACTGTTTCTGATTGGGCAGTGAGACCCTGTGTTGGACCTTCCTGATTGGTGTGGTTGCTATTCTAGGAATCTACCAGGAAAAGGCTACAACAAGCCTACAGAGACTTGCATTATCTGGGACAAGACCACTGGTCACCAAAAAGCCTGTGCCCTGCTTTTCATCTTGGGACTATGCTGCTGTTTTGCTTCTTGTGAGAGAAAAAGCTAAGGAACATTGTATTCCAGCAGTGTAAAGCTATAATGAGACCAGTACTAGTAGTAGCTAAGTACTAGACAATTAGGTGAATCACCACCATTCATCATTCTTGACAAAGCTAATTCTTTCTTTTTTCAGTTAGCACTGCTTGAATAGCTGCTGTCTAACCCAGCTTTAGAATATCTTACTAACTACTTCATCCACTAATTATCAGTTTCAACTTATTAGTTTCCTCTCATGATTTTGGCAGTGCCCAGTATACACACATAGACACCTTGAGAAGACATTTTTTTTATCTAAGAGCACCCTTGAAATTTCATTAGTTGTTGAACACAGGGCAAATAAAATGTTTGGTTTTAGAAGGAATACAAACTTAAAAGATTTGTTATGTCATGAAGGGAATAAAAAGATTCAGAATAAATCTAGATTTAAATGGACCAGACCCTGTGGTACCTGTAAGGCTTGTCCTCACATAAATACAGATACTACATGCACACACCCCATTACTAATAGAGAATATTGTTTCCATACATATGCTAGTTGTAAGATTATGAACATGATATATTTAGCTACCTGTAGACTATGTGCAGGATTTTATGTAGGGAAGACAAATTGTATGTTAAAAAAATAGAATATTAAATCATTTGTCTGCAATAAGGCTACATAATGAGCACAATGCCTTATATCAACATATACATCAGTTTCCAGGACATGATTTTAGGTTTTCAGTAATACAGAGCATACACAAGAGTTTTTTGGGGGGGACCTGGTGAATGACACAGAGCATCAGGAAGCAAGGTGGATTATAGAGTTAACAGCACATAGATTCCCAGGACTGAATGATGTCATTCCCATTAAGCCAGCCCTAAAGAAAAGGTGGATAAATTACTGATTTTAATTGGTTGTTATTTACTATTTAAACTGCAAATTTTTTTAGTTAATTGTCTGAAGAAGGCCATTAGCCTGAAAGTGCTTACACATCTTTGTTGCTGTTCTGATTTTATGTAATTTTATGCTGTTTGAGTGATTAAACCGTGGACTTTACTTCGTGGTGGTCGTTGCCATTTTTACCATTCAATTTGCTTTTTGTGGGCAGCATTACCTTTGGTAAGGTTATTCTCTATTTTTGGTTTAGCTATAAAATGAAAACCATTCATGTAAATACTTTGTATACACATCTGAACACACATTGGTCGAAAACATTTTTTTCTTGCTTTTCTGCATGTATATATGCATTGATTCAATTACCAGTGGAAGTGGACTTGTCAGAGGATCTTTGTTATCCATGATCTAGGCCATTAGCAAACACTTGCATCATTATAGTAATGATAATAAATCAAAACATTCACTACATTCACAAACAGTAAACGAATCTATGGCAGACAGTTAATACGATGGACATACAACACATTTGTGCAGAGCAGTCCTTAGAATATCATCCTTTCTATTATTTTAAGTATTATAGTAAAGAGCACCATTTAGGCAAATGTATACTGAAATCTGTATGTTTAAGACATTGGCAAGTACTTACAATCAGGCTATTAGATCATTGGTTGCTATCTGTAGGTAGTGTCAAACCTAGGCATAAAGACCATTAGAAATCTATAAACATGAAAACTCCAAAACAATGATTTTAAAAGCGCTAGTGCAGCTATTTAGGTTAACAAATATGACAGCTATCAAAAATAAAAATATACTGTGTTTTTACAATATCATCACTAAAATAGTATGCATCTCTTTATCAAAACAACATTTTCTCTCCCCCTTTAAGTATCGCATGAAAATTACAGCATTTTTAATTAAAAGTCAGGATGAAGGTGGTCTTTTTATGCACCAGTATCTGAAGACCTGCGTAATTCTCCCCAGATGACATGATAATGTGTAAAAGTCTTTTTGCAGAAACTGTCTATCGTATACATGGAACAAAAGTAGCCAAAGTACTCAGACAAGGGAATGACTTTCATGAAAATTGTCAGTAGAAAAGTGATCAGTCAAGGATTTGGGCACTGGAATACAATGAAAATTCTATCACCTATTAAAAAGGAAGCTTTTTTCTTCAGCTGTACAGCTTCTGAGTGCATTTGGACTTCTGTTCACTGTTCTGGAGATTAAATTTACATATGAAAGCTATACTAAGATGAGGAACAATGATTTGTCAGGGTCTAGCCATTAGGAAATTTCAATGTGTGTACCATTGAATAAATATTTGGGCACTTCAAGAAAATGAGCGGTGCACCTTACACTTTACAACCACTATGAAGGTAAGAGGCCGCTCTGCTATAGAAGTAAGCAGATTTTGCTTACCAATAATGCTTTGCAACTCTGTGTAAATTGCTGTCCAATACCTACCAAAATGTCATTTTATGGGTGAGGTTATAGACAAACCCTGCATACACAGTGAAACTAAAACATCATATAAAAATGTGTAATGTTACATTTTGCAAAATCACTCACAACTTTAATATGAGGATTTTAACTGGAAATAAAATGAATTGCAAAACAAAAATGTTTTAGGAAAGTGACCAGTTCAATTTATTTTCTCTTTTGCCCATTAATGAAAAGAATACTAGAAATAAGTTATAACTGTTCTCAATAACTAAATGGCACCTTTTTATTTTACCTCCTCATTTTTTTGAGGTACAACACAATGCTGCAACTGAGCATATCAAAATTAATTTGCAAAGGTTGCCACTAAATGTAACTTTTGTTTTTTTGTGTGATGTTAACTATATATTGAGGGTCTTGGTATTATACAGTACATTTTCACTCAGCAAAAGACTTCACTGGCATTCGCTTTCTGCATGTTGTTTTATTTCATATTCATGCCTCAGACTGGAAATATGTAGTTGTTTCTCTGTGGCTTGATGTTATCATGACTGGAAAGTAAATCAACGACTATTGTTAAGGTTAAAAAAAATCATCTGTAGTTTAAACTTCATTACAAATTAGTGTATCACGTGTGGAACTTCGTTCTTGATTAAGGTTAGGGCTATAGTGTGAGCAGTTTTAATTGCAATCTATTGTTTTGTAATTGGAATAAACACTATAAGGCGTGTATTAGATTTCTCATTAGTCTCACATCAGTAACTTTGCTGAAACTATGGGTCAATGAACTGATCTTCTCACTGCCCAAATGAATTCATTAATCATTCTCTTGTAAGATGGCTGTAAAAACAGACAGCTTTTGCCAAACACCTGTCTACTGCTGAATAACCTGGCACACATCAGTAGACATATTAGAATATAATGTCATTGTCAGGTTGAAGGAAAAAACAACTCATTGTAAGCATGTAGATCATGCATCAAATATATCAAGCCATTTATGAATACAACACAAAAGATACATTGTTGCAATAACAGTTATGAGACTGTAATCATGTTTTGCCATGAGTACTTTGCCTAGTACTGAGAGTATTTACAAAATCAGACGTGTGAAATATTTACAGGTGTGATACTAGTACTAGTATTCCAAGAAGAAGGTAAGATGCAAAAGGATTTAGGAAACTCTAAAACAAAAACATAAACACTAGCAGAAACAATTACTATGGGTCATGCAGCTCTCATAATTTCTAAATATTTTTAAATGGTGCAGTGCTAAAGAAAAGAAACAATGAAAAGTGTATTTACATTTTTTCTCTTAAAAAGTTACCAACATGTTTTTAATACCTCATCTTTTGATACAATTGCAGCCCCCCCCCAAAAAAACACAATCATAAGTTTTTTTTAAAAATAAGGCAAAGCAGTCAAATAGATAGTATCTGGAAATGTAACATATTTGAATAAAATATCTGTTTTTTTCTGTTCTTTAAGCAACTCTTGTGTGTTCTAATTAGTGCTAAAGTCTTCAGTGGTACATTTCTTAGTGAGATTTTGATAAAAATATGGCCACTGATGCTTTTTAATATTTTATTTTGTATTTGTTAACAGGGACAGAGCATTGATCTCACTGGACCCATTTCAGTCTTAGCCCGGGGAAACAAAAATTACACAATAGTTAAATGAGATTATATTCAGAGTTAATGACAAAATGCAATATATATATATATATATACATATTATACACAAAGTGAATATCATAGCTTGCTAAAGGAATAAAGGCAACAGATAAATGACATTATATGAAGACTAAGTGAAAAAACACAATATATACATGAATTATATAGAGAGTGGAAATCAGAGATGGCATGTTGAAAGAATCTAGGGAACTAAACCTTGTCACCACAATAAACACAACATGCTAGAGGGATAGATTCCTGTCCCAGAGACTTCCCATGCTCTGGAGCAAACTACCTATCTATATCAAACAAAGCTGCTCATTAGCAATCTTCAAGAAAAATCTTGATGATTGGATGGGAAATAGGAAATTCACCCCAGGGATCACCTCTGTGGCTCTGCTCGACAGGGGCACAGGAAAATAATTTTCTTGGGTGGCGAAAACCAGGGTACCTTTTTTGACTAGGCTTATCTAGGCCCTAGGGCCAGTAGCCTAGTACCTACCTATGAACCTAGGAATCTATAAATCAAAATAAAGAATAGAGTCAGATCAGGGTATGTAGATGGAAGAAGGCAATTAAGAGGTTAAGTTTTATAACTAGAAATATAGCAGTTGTATTTTCCTAGAGTCTTGAAATGTGATTTTATTTGTGAATAGAAACTGGAGTAAGAGAAATGATCTTTAAGAAAAGAAAGGATAGATTCCCACCGTTGGGAACAAGGACTGGGAAAGCATGGTCTGTGTAGTGAGTGCGTGAATAGTTAAGATGTCTAACGTTGTATGTTGGTACATCTCTGAGTAGCCTGGAAGATAGTAGAGGAAAAGTGACATTTCTGATAAGTTTAAATAGTTAAGATGTTAGTAGAAGGTCAATGTATTGTTTCACATGTAGTCAGTTAGCTTTTACAATGGTCTGGATTGGTGTCCATTTCTTGAGAGTGAGTGATAAATCTAAAAATGGCAATTGAAATAGTAAGAATGGTGGATACATTACTTTTAGAAGCTGCAGCAATTAGCAGGAGACAGTATTCTAATTGGGCCAGTAAGGTACCTTTGCCTATGGTATTTTTAGCATCTGGATAGTAAGGGGAGATCCTATTATCCCATAACAGGAGAGTTTATTTGTGCATGTGTGTGTGGTAGCCCAGTCCGAGTTGGAAATTTTGGAAAGGGAAAAAGCAAATCCCTAGGTATTTGAATGAAGTGACATTTTTAAAAGTCTTTTGAAGATAAAAAAAAGAGTTTTTGAGGCATGGAGATAGAAATGAACTTTTGCCTATTACCAAAAAACATTGTTTTTGCTTCTGATGTTGGTTTAGATGAGTTTAGCAGCAATTGTTTATCACTGATCCATTGAATAATGGCATGAAATTTAGCCTGAGGATTGAGTTCAGCAGAAGAGACAAAATGGCTGGAGTGGAATAGGATTGTGACATCAGCATAAAACAAGAGAGGGAGATGGGGTAAACCAAAATGATGTGTGTTTATGTAGATAAAAAAAGGAGAGCTACCAGAATAGATCTTTGCGGAACACATTTCTGCAGAGGAAGTGGTGTAGAGATTGAAGTTAACTAAAAAGTGTAGTTAGAGAGGCAGTTTTGAATCAGGGAGGTATATCATCACTAATGCTTGTTTCAGTATGATGGTCTAGGAGAACTGAGTGATCAACAAGATTAAACACTCCATTAAGTTCAATAAAAATCTCTCCAGTAATTAGGCCTTCATCCATTCCAAAAAGAATGTTATCTTTGAGTTCCAAGATAGCTGTGGATGCACTGAGACTGGACCAAAAGGCATGCTGCTGTTATTAAGAGGGAAGGAGATATTAGCTGATGTATTGAGTGAGTTGCAAATAAAGTAATTTTTCCAGAATCTTTCCTATGGCAGGGAGAATAGAAATGGGCTAAACATCTAATGGAGTGGAGGATTGGGATTTTTAGCGAGTGATTTTACAATGGCATTCTTCCAGATATTAGGAAAATATTATTCCTTGATGTCTTGTGTTGCTTTTTGTCTTTTCCCACTAAATCCTTTGCAGTAAGCTTAAGCATATTTTGTGTAAACTATGCATACTTATGGTTTTACCCTTGATGAAGCTGCTGCCAAATTAGAATGATACAGATTATGGAATATTATCTTCTGGAAGTGCCTTTCAATAATGTAGTATAGCACATGAGAATGATAGAGTTAATAGTAAATACTGCATGCAAAATTTGATTGTTTCCCCTTTTCTGACTCATGTGGCAACTATGCAGTAATGTACACAAAAGAAATGATAATTAATATGGGAGTTACAGATGTCAGACATTTAAGATAGTAGTTTGTTGTCTGTGTGTGGTCATGTGTTTTTCTTTTTTTCATGACTGGGTTTCTGTCCAGCCCAAGATGAGAACTGGCATGGGCACGTACTGCTAGACAGCACTTTAGTAACAGAGTCATATCTCATTAGGTGATTCAGAAACATTTATTTCAGATAAACTTCATTATGCAGTACAATTCAACAAAGGAAAACAAATGCAATGGATATGAATCAATGCCCATGCTGGATTAGAAACTATGTAGTTACTGTTAACAAAGAAAAGGAATAATATAGTAGTCTGCAGAGTTCTTAGTAAGTTTACATACATAGGTAAGTACTAGCCTAGCTGCTCTTACAGGCCATTTTAAGTCTAGCCATTTTCCCTTTTATATTTGAAATAACCTATCCCATTTGATTAGAGATTGGCCTTACCCATCCCATGGTCAATAATTATATATTACCCTTAATGAGAATAACTGGGCTCATACCATAGGTAATTTCAGGAGACCCCTGCAGAGGCATAGCTGGCTCCATCTACTCCCTCTGCTAGTATCACAAGGCAGCCAAAAAGAAAAAAAACACTTCACTCTACTAAGCTGGCTTAGTACTGTGAAGTGTTTTTTTTTTTTTTTTGCAGTTAGATCCACAAGCTCTTCCACTGAAGAGCAAAAAAAGAAAAAGAAACATCCAGTGACTTCCACTGGCTCACCAACCAGGTGGCCAGATGAGCGACATGATCCCCCCATCCCCACTTCTGCCCTAGCCATTCAGGTCCTGTTTCTGTGCCCTGCCCTAATTCTCCTTCCCCACCCACAGTTTATTAACAAAAAGAAACTGTAGCAAGCAAACTGCTTGTAACAAATGTAGCAAACAGCTGCCACAGATTACTCCCTGCCTGCATGGAGTATTAAGACACACTAATGAGTGAGCAGGGTGATCAATGGCTAATTACTCCCACCCAACAATTTGTGCCTA
Organism: Protopterus annectens; assembly: GCF_019279795.1. NCBI lineage: Eukaryota > Metazoa > Chordata > Ceratodontiformes > Protopteridae > Protopterus > Protopterus annectens. The sequence continues at coordinate 1,838,468,662 of NC_056739.1, forward strand.
GGTCCATTGCCCCTCTTGTCCAGGTCTATCTATTCTTCTGGACCCAAGAAGAGGATAAAGCATTTAGGAGTTGTCTCTGTCCCTTAATAGTACAGGGGGCAGTCCTGGAGTAAATTTTCTGTTTCCCATCCATAGGTCAAAGTTGTGCTTTTTTATGGACAAAGATGAAATCTGTTTTGTGTGGCTGAGTTGTCTATTCCACAGCACTGGTATCCTTTGCAAGATATACCCGTCACTCCAAATGGTTTTGTTAATGATGCAGAAAAGATTTAGAACCCTAGACTGAGTATTTCTGATGACATTTCACTTGATGATGTGCAGCAAATCCATCATTAATGGTTCAGCGGATGCCTTGTATAGCAGACACAGGCCACCTCTCACCAATCTGTAAGATGCTGAGTATAGTGACAGTGTTTTGAACTTGTCCATAGATGATATGTTATTTAAATGATCCTTTTAGTAAGGTATCTCTTTGGCGTTTCCATTGTTGCATGTGTCTGGACAGATAAATGCCAAAGGGGTCATTATGTTTAATGTCTGGCCTAATAAGGGCTGATGAGTAAAGGGGGAAAATGACATTCCAAGATCAAGACATAATCCTTTTGTTTATAAGCTCTGTGATATAGAAGGACTTTCTTACAACAATAGATATACGTTGTTCAAAACTTAGATCACTATCCTCATAAGCTCTCAAATCATGAATAACTGGGTCTAATCTCATGGGTGTATTTTCAATGTGGCAATTCCCTGGGGTAGATGACTTTCCTCCTGTTTTGTCATGTGCTGCTTGTCTGTACAAATATTGCTTGATAAGGTACCTGAGAGTTTTCTTTTTTTGCTTTTGCTGTACAGTATTAGAGGCAGTCACATCGTGCTCTCCACCAGAAAGTCCATACAGTTTACAGCATATTAATGACTATACTGTGTGTAGCATTAGGATCAACATTAACATTTTCCACCATGTGTGCTGTCCTGATTCTTATATTATCATCATCAATTATAATCAACTCCCTTTTTCCCATTTTTTTTCCTACATGGATCAGGGTGTTGTATCCACTGTCACCATCTCTCCCAATTCAATGTCACTCTTACACATTCTTCGATAGTCATGCCTGATTGTCACAGATCTTCTTTCACAGACACAATCCGTCCATCTCTTTGCTGGACACTCTTTTTTCTTCTTGACTTCTTCCTGTCTGCACCAAATCTTCTTCACAAGACTGGTTTCTGCTTTTCTGCACATTTGCCCAAACCACAGTAATCTGTTCTCTTTGATTTCTTCTGCAATTGGGGATACTTTGGCTTCTGCTCTGATATCCTCATGTCTTCATTTCTTCCACAGTGTGCATCCTACTACCTGTCTCAAGCACTTCATCTCCATCAGCTCTATTTTCCTCAACTGCTCTGCCTTACTGCCCAGGTTTCTGTACTATACAGTAGTCCTGGTTGCACATTGTTTTGTGCACATTGCTTTTCAGCTTCTTTGGCATTCTTCTGTTATACATTACTCCTGACACTCTGTGCCAGTTGGCTACAGCCACTGATTCTAGTTTTGACCTTCTCATTTGGACTTGCATTCTCTTCAAGCACGACTCTCAGATACTTGAAGCTGTTAACATGATTCACTATTTTCTCATCTATCTCAATTCCACTCTTCTTCTGATTTCTCCCATTTGCTGCCATTACAACTGTTTTATATGTACTCAGTTTCATCCCATGTAGCTTCAATTTTGCATTCCATTCCCTTTCCATTGCTGAAGTTCTTCCTCAGAGTCTGCCTGTAATGCCACGTTGCCTGCATTGTTGATCTGCCCCCCAACGTGTATGCTGATGTTGTCCATCACCAACATGAACAGCAGTGAGCTCAAAGATGAACCCTGATGCCTACCAGCTACTGCTGGGAACCACTGTGTGAGTCCAACCACTGTTCGTTCCAGAGTCACTGGATTCTGTACATAGCCTTCACTAATTCTACCATTGCTTCTGGGAGTTCGAACATCTGTAGAACTGCCCAAATCATCTTTCTTGGGATCTTGTCATATGCTTTCTCTGTGTCTAGGACTATCCTGACTTTTATATATTTATCTAATATTATGAATCATAGGTAAACTGTGTATGTCCATTGTGCATTATTAAAACTACTTCTTATCCCTTACCAGTGTCTTTTGGGTCATTTACACTTCTAGTTGAATTATTATTTATCTTCATGCTCAAGAGATACTGATAGATAACCTGTACTGGCAGTATAGGTTAAGATATCAACAGCAAAAGTAACACATCTGCTTTTACTCTGACAGCTTACTGCTACCAGCTCCTCCCAGTCTTCTGTCCTGCAACCTGTTTTACCAGCATGGAATATTTTAGGAAAAAAAGCAATCCTAAAATTCCAGTATTTTGCAAAGCAGAGGCAGCTATAATCACCCCCTAGTGTGGGAACTCTGGCTCCTGTACATGAGAATGCCAGTATCAAACAGAAAACTAGAGAAACTATTCAATTAGATTGCAGACCCAAGCTGTATGAGAAACAATAACATCTTCACTAAGGAATGGGACTAACTGGCATGACAATTTTTTCTAAGCCACCCTATACCAAGTTGTCCATATAACAGGCAAGCTCTCCAGATCTAGTGATGTAATTATTACCCTCTAGGCAGAAATACACAGTAGGATTGCCCTATGAGATTTTCAAGATTCTTCCATATAACAATGATGCAATTCATTGTTCCACATACACACACACACACACACACACACACACACACACACACACACACACACACACACACACACACACACACACACACACACACACACACACACACACACACGCACACACGCACACACACACACGCAAACATGCACACACACACACACACACACACACACACACACACACACACAATCACACACACGTATACACATTTATTTATTTATTCTTTGTTGATCAAGTTAGTCCAACTAGGCTGGTAGTTTCTTTTCAGAGGAGTCCCGAGCTGGTATTTATACTACTAGGGGAAATTTGGCCCGGGCATCTAGGAACTTCCCCTAATCTTTGGAGAAGAGAAAGTGAAGTACTCTCTGGAGCTGCTAGGTGATACTGGTGGGCTGTTACTACAGTTAAAGGAATCCCAAGATGAAGGAGAGCACAGCAGAGCTGGAGAGAGGAGCTGGTAAAAACGTGCTGATGGAAGGAGAAGGAGATGAAGCAACTGTTAACAATCTGGAAAATGGTGGGTGGAGACACAAGGGCTGATAAATTTGTGAAATGTGCAAAACCAATAGAAGAAGAAGATATGCAGAGTGACATGGTGGACAGACTATTACAGGAAGAAGAACCCGAGAGATTAGAAACACAAACAACGGCTTCTGAAGGGAAAACAGTGGTGGTACTCTTATGCATGTGTAGCAAGGAAGGAGGAATGGAAGAAGGAACTGAGAGGCGACAAACATTTGCAGTTTCTCAGCAGCCACAGAGAAGATGATGAATGGTAAGAATAAAAAGTAAAAGTGTGGCAGGTTGAACAGGTATGGCATTGTGGATAGTATTAGTTTGCCACTATGACTTAACATTAAAGGCATAAGAGTATTAATTCATTTGAGAGCTGTTTTTTGAATGTAATACTTGAAAGCTTTAACTTGCTGGAAAGTGTTATGACTGAGACTGAGAAAAGAAATGCAGTAGCACCATAGAAAGACTATTTATTTCAGAGGCTGTGACTACAACTAAAAATGAAAATAAATGTGCAGTTTAAGACTTCAGATATGGATTTATGATTTAAAATTTTTTTTTTTTCTTTCACTGTGTAGTAAAGTAAATGAAATTAAAAAAGTGACTAAAGGAATGAATGGACTGGGGATTGAGAGGTGTGGGTAATACTGAATGTTAAGGATGGGAAAACTCAACATATTTGAAATATAATTATTGTGAATTGTAAGAGAGGCTTTGTTAAGTACTGGGGCCAACCCAAAACATGCTATTTATGTGGTGATTGTGAGGATATTAGATATTGTCATCTGTCCTAGCATGACTGGCTGAAGTTTTGTAAATAATTGTAAATAATTATAAATTACCCAGTGTTACATATGCCAGCATGATTAGCTATAATTTTGTAAATAAGTTTATATCTTTTGATTATAACTCAGATTTATGGAAGATGTTTGAATGTCAAACAGTGTTCTTCTGGCTGACCAAATGTACATGTTTTTTTTTTTTTAAACAGAATTTTGAATGTATGTTATGCCAGAGTCAGCTGACCTAGATGGGATGCCATTGTTTGCCAAAGCTGGGAGAATAGAATCTTCACTACAGCTGTTTGTTTACTTTTCAAAGTCTGATATGAGAGAGTAGAATTCTCATAGCAGCTTCCTGTTAATTAAAAAAAAGATCTGCTATAAAAGCTGGTTCTGAGTGATTTCTTCAGTTTGTTTTCCAGAGCTGTTCAGAAGTAGTAGTCCAGTTGTTTCCAGAGTAGTTGTTCCAGTCACTGAGGACAGACAACAGCCTGGAGTGTGGACATAATTCCTCATCTTGCCTTTCAGAAGTAAGAGTATAATCTTGCCTTGCTGAGTTATTTAGATTAGACAGAGACAGTTAATCTTCAGATAGTCAAGGAACTACAGCTAGTTAGAGGTTTTCTAAAATCAATGTGAGATCTGTCCTAAAGTATTATTTTTCATATTTCCTGCATGTGAAACTCTCTTGTTTATTGGAGAGAGTGTTTATGCTTATTGTGATAACACAAATGCTACTCCAAAAAATCTTACTGCTTGGGTTGCATGCTACCATTTGTTTAAATATCTTATTTACCCAATATAATTGAACACCCCTTTTGAATTGTGATATTTGACTGGTGGCAGCCATTGCCTTGTACTTTGGACAAAGAAACATGGCAGATAAATCTAAGTCAGTCTTTCCAAACAGTGGTTTCATGCGTGAATATTAGACATTTAAGAGTGAGTGTGTCAGATACCTACAACTGGGACACAGTGTTCTGCAATGGTTATTGTGGGGACTCATTTAGAGACCTGGAGTAATGCATATAGTACTTTTTCAGGTCATATGGGCATAAAGCATACCAAGAGATGTATTATGCAGAACTTTTTTTGGCCTGGGATTGCATGAGATATAATAGGAAACTGCAGGACCTCTGAGAAGTGCCATAAGGTAGGCAATGCAGGAGACAAAGTCAAAGCTACTTTGATGCCTTTGCCTGTGATTGAAGGGCCATTTCAGAGGGTAGCTATGGATATTGTTGGGCCTCTGAGTACCCCTAGTTCCACAGGGAAGAAATATATCCTGCTGGTAGTAGATTATGCTACTAGAAACACTGAGGTGGTGGCTCTGTCCTCCAATGAAGCAGAGAAGGTGGCAAATGCTTTGTTAGAGATTTTTAGCAGGGCATTTTTCCCAAGAGAAATACTGACTGACAGAGGTATCAATTTCATGTCAGATCTGCTGACTTGTCTTTAAAAGTGATGTGGGGTGAAGTACCTAAAGACCACCCCTACCCCCCCAGACTAATGGCCTTGTGGACAGCTTAAACTCTACACTAAAGACCATGCTATGGGAATTTTTTGACCAGTTTCAAAATGATTTTAGTGACTTTTCTGCTGTGCTAAACATTTTCTAGTGGTTCCTACTGAAACTAGGGTAGCTAGCAGATGGAGCGTAGTCCAGATACAGGTTTGTTGCATCTGGGTTTGTTTGTAGTGGTTGTTTGTTCTGAGCATGTTTTCCAGGCCATCTTGGATTGGAAGGGGCCTTTCTGCACTCTAGTGAGAGGATTGTGTGGATTGGAACCTGTCTGGTGAAGAGTGGATGATGTAGGGCTTGCAATAAACATCCTCATTGGTCGTTTTGAACCTTTTTAAATTTTTTTCAAGTTTTTAGATTCTGGTATTTAAGCCCTGCATTTCAGCAGGTTTCTGATTGTTTATACATTGGGCAGCATTTTGCACTGCTGCTCAATTTTGCTCCATATCCATTCCAAACAGATTAATTCAACAGTTATTCCCATAGTTACAACTGCAGCACATTAGTGTTGCCTTCATCCTTAGTACTTTCCCAGTCAAAAAAAATGCTTCTAGTGAGCTGAAACCTATTAAATTGCCACAAAAAAAAAAAAAACAAAAGCAGGCAGAAATATCCATCCATTGAGCGCCTCCTTGACAGATCATGACAAGTACCCCCTAGTGACAACACTCTTCAACCTAGAATTATGATCAGTTGAACAACTCTTGTTTCTTCTGATAACCTTATTGACTATGGTCTCTCGAGGCAGTGTAACAACTGCCTCATGTACACCAAAAATCCTTTACTATTAACTCTCACTAGTACAGAGTGTGAGCGATGTATCTACACCAAGAATTTTGAATCCATGCTCTCTCACACTCAAACAGTAACACAGAAGAGGTTGTCAACCCACCCACCAGTACACATGCACATAGTACAACTATTCATACACATAGTATGCATCCAACACAAAAAATTAACATAAGTGGAGGTTCTCTCAAAAAACCTACTGAGATACCAGAGACCTCCAAAACACAAGATTGCTACAACTAACACAGTTCCCACAGCACCCATGGCACATAGCAACACCAGTGTCTCAGCTACTTAGCCTGAAAATAATAACAGTCAGAAAAAAATGTTCTAGTCATTGGAGACTCAATAGTGAAACACATGGATGTCCCACCCATCAGGTTGGACAAGGAGAAAGTTACAATCAGCTGCCTGAATGGAACCAGGATTCATCGGATCACACATGCACTCAGGTCTCTCATCAACAAGTACCACTATGACTTTGTCATAGTTCATGTTGGAATGAATTACCTGAGATGTACCTCAGTGGACTATATGAAGAGAGACATGAGTGAGCTCTCTCTGAGTACGTGTCTCTGGCAGGTATGTCCCTATGTCCCTAGCCTTGAGCAGCATACTACCCTCAACTAGAATGATGCCACAGTATAAACAAAAAAATGATTGATTTCAATAATTGGTTTAGTTTTTTTGTGTCATTCAAAGGGGATCCAGTTCCTTTCAACCTGGGAAGCCATGGTCGATAAACTTCACTGCTTTGCCAGAGACAGTTTGCACCTGGCACATCTAGGCTTTCAGCTGCTAGCAAAGGCTCTTGCCTCCCCCGTAGTGCTTTTTTTATGCAAAGTCTTGAAAACAAACTTAATGACATCAAATTTACCAATCATAACAAAATAGGGGTCATGCTACTAAATACTAGGACCTTAAACCAAAAACTGCACACCCTGATAGCACTTCTATCACTGAAAGATGTAGACATCTGTGCAGTCACAGAAACCTGGTTCAAGGCCTCAGATAGTGCCCTGGCCTTGCAAGGCTACAATGCCTTCTACACCTTCAAACCACAAATTGAACTTTTAAGAACCATAGAAGGCAGTATTTATATCTATATTAGAGATAAAGTCACATTCCATCTGGTTAGACTGCACAACTCCATGGAGTTACTCCAAATTCAGGTTACAGTGGGTAAGACCCCCATTCAAGTCATAGACAGTTATAGATCTCCCTCCATAGGTCATGACGTGCATGAAGCCACTCTGGTTATGGGGGATTTCAATTATCCCACCATCAACTGGGAAACCTAGTCTAACCCAAACCCACTAGCACAGAAGCTCCTTGACTATGTTAACTCAAATACCCTGGAACAAATTCTTCATACCCCAACAAGAGGAACAAACAAACTTCATCTGGTCCTCAATAACATGTCAAAAGGATGCACTACCTCAGTTGTTGGACCCTCATTAGTTAAATCTGACCATGAATCAGTCACCATTGAGCTGACACTAATACCAGAACTCACAAGGGGCCAAATCAAGCTAAAAATAATCTTCACCAATACAAACTATACCCTCCTAGTTGAAGATATAAATGCATTCTGAGACCCATCCTCAGCTGGAAGAGGTAACTACACTGAAGCTTACACTAAAACCTTGTAAATCACTTGCATAAATGCATAGACTCATCAGTAACAGAAAGAATCAAAGCCAGAGCCCCATGTAAAAGTAAGCCACCACAGTGGAGATCCAGCATCAACAAACTTTACAATAAATGCAAAATGTTGCTGGCCGTGAAAACAAAGGGCGACCCCAACAATGCAAAAGCACTCTCCTCAGCCTCAACAGACAGATAAGACAACTTGTCAAATCCTCTAAGGGCCTCTTTGAGAAAACCTCAGCTAGCACAACCAAGGATAACCATAAGGCCTTTTATAGCTATGTATGTAGCCTAAAAGGCAGGACCCAAGCATTTTCAGAACTAGTGACCAACAGTATCACACACACTGACCCCACTGAGATAGCAAACCTGTAGTGGATAGGTTTGGCAAAAATTTCACCCCCCTATTCCCTCTAAATCTATTACAAACCTTTCCCCAAACTCTCCCCCCAACCTACATATCTGAAGAACAGGTCATCAAAACATTGTCCAAGGCAAAAAACACAGTCACTATGGGACCAGATGGCATCCCAGGCTGTCTTCTAAACAGGCAAAGACATGAACTACCATAACCACTAAGTACCCTTTTCAATCATAATCTAACCACAGGCTTTATTCCTGTGGAATGAAGAACAGCAACAGTTATTCCCCTCCACAAAGGTGGCCTAGCAACAGACCCGGGTAATTACAGACCTATAAGCCTGACCAGCTTCATCTGTAAGGCAATGGAATGCACCATTATGGACCTCATAAATAAAGACATACGCAGCTTCCAAACCCTGGATCCTACTCAATTTGGCTTCATCAAGGGCAGATCCCGACCATTAAATCTTGTGGATTTTTTCAATAATGTAACCAGGGCCATTGATGAGAGCAGATCTTGTGCACACAGCATACCACAACTTGGCAAAGAGTTTCAACACAGTCCTACACTCAGACATTACCGAAAAAGTTAGCAAACTGAATGTAAACCCCTATGTTGTAAGATGGGTTGCTAACTGGCTCAGAAACTGGACACACACTATCAAAGTGGGTGACTCCACATCAACCAGCAGATCTGTTACCAGAAGGGTCACAGGGGGCAGTGATGGGCCCCCTACTGTTTGGTGTATACTTTTCAGAAGTCCAGGTTAAAACTAAGGGGTTGTGGCTGACAAAGTTTGCAGATGATGGTAAACTGCAATTACTGAATCCTCAAATTATGCCAGTATATTCCAGGAGGGTCTTGCACAGACAAATGAATCATGTGTAAGTCATGGTCTCAAAGTGAATGCAAAGAAATGCATCATCATTCCCTTCAGTACAAACAATGTCCCTTCACCCTATCAAAAAATCAACAATACCCTAAATTCCCAAGAAGTGGTACGAAGCTTGGGTTCATATGTTGACTGTCACCTTAACTTTGATCACCAAGTATCTACAGTGTAAGGAAGACTTTCTAAATAGCACACTTGATTAGTAAATGCATCACCTTGAGAGCAGAAGAGGATATAACCCCTCTATACTCAGCACTTGTCTGGCCCATAATTGAGTATAATTACCCTGTTTGGCATGTACTGTATAAAGCACCTGTAGCAATTGGAGAGACCTCAGAGGTTTCTAACAAAGAATATGAAGGGACTCCAGCACATGCCTTCCACAGACTGACTAAAGTCCATGTCACTTGTGTCTGTGTCAAACAGATGTCTTAGGGAAGACTTATGCCTGGCTTACAGAGCAATCTCAGACCTAACTCTAATGAGCTTGTTGCATATTCATAAATCAAAAGGGACTAAAGCCAATGATTCCAGGGACCTATATATGGTCTGCAACTTAAATAGGACATGCTGGAGGGACAGATTTATCTGCCATTGACTGCCACATCTTTGGAATAGGCTACCTATTTATGTGAAGCAGAGTACCTCTATGACACTGTTCAAAATGAACCTGGATGAGTGGATGGGGCACCATAAATTCTTACTGGGAATAATACCCACAATCCTCCTGGGCATGGCCAGTCATTACTAAATGCAATCTTGGGTATTAACTAAAATTTCTATGGCATTACATTGGGATGAAAGAGCTAGGCTGAAATGTCCTCCATGTCAATAGCCTTGTAATCTCCTATGATCCTAAGAGAGAGAGTGGAACCCATTTTTGCCCCATCTGCTGTTTGCATACAGAGTGGCACCCCAGGAATCCACAAGTTTTTCAACCTTTGAGATGGTGTATGGACACAGGGTGAAGGGGCCTTTAGATCTGATTCATGATAAGTGGGAGGGCAAGTGTGAATTCCTCAAGGAGTCTGTTGTGGTATATGTCCTAAACCTCAGGACAATGCTTAGGGAGTTCATGGGCTTGTCCCAAGAGAACAAGGCAGGAGCCCAACAGCAGAAAAAGGTCAGGTATAACAGGAATGCTCAAGCTCAAGAGTTTACTGTGGGATAACAGGTTATGATGCTCATTTCTGTCAAACACAGTAAGCTGCAGGCAGCTTGGGAGGGACCCTTCAAAGTGGTAAGGAAGGTCAGTGATGTTAGTTACTTGGTAAACCTGCTAGGCAGGAGGCAGGGGCATAAATTGTACCATGTTAACATGATGATGCCTACCATATTAGGGAGGCCCTGGTGCTGAGTATTTGCAGTGGATGGCAGAAGGAGACTGCCATGTTACCAAAAAGTAGGTGAGGGCATTATTGGGGACAGCAGGGTGCTATAGAAAGTTTGTTCCCAATTATAGTACAATAGGTGCTCCCATTACAGACCTGATAAGGAAATATATTCCAGATAAGGTAGTCTGGACCCCAGCCTGTGAACAGGCATTTCAAAAGCTTAAATGAGCTTTGGGAGGACCCCCTGTGTTAGTCCAGATTACAGCAAAGAATTTGCTGTGCAGGTGGATGCTTCAAACCATGGGGTGTACTCAGCCATGTTTTATCAGAGGGAGAAGAGCTCCCAGCTGTATAGCTCAGCCATAGACTCCAACCCATGGCAGAATGTTATGCAGCTGTAGAAAAGGAATGTCTAGCCATAGTATGGGCACTGCAGAAACTTCACCCCTATCTGCATGGAAGGAAATTAACTGTGGGTACAGACCACAATCCTTTAAAATGGCTACATTGTGCCAGCTAACAAAATGCCAAGATATTAAGGTGGAACCCAGGGTTGCAGGCATATGGCATGACAGTGCAGCACCATAGTGGGGTCAGCAATGCCAATGCAGATGAGCTCTCAAGACAGGGCATAGGTTAATGTGTTCCCAGACAGGCTAATTTCTCTCAAGCATTGTTTTTCTGGGGTCTTTGAAAAACTAGCTTGAGTCTTCAAAGGGGGAGAGATGAGATTATATGAGGTAGTGCCATCTGTGACAAGGAAAGTAGAGCAGTGCATGCATAACATATGCCAGCATAGCTAACTTGAGTTAAAGAAATGTATGTCATTTGACTATCACACTTATTTGTACAGATGCTTGTGTTAAAAATGTATTTGTAAAGTTGCTTGTGTTAAAAATGCATCAACAGTGGGTCCTGCTGGACAGAAAAGAGATATAAATGTATGTCATAAAGTATTATTATAACTGATTAAATGTATATGTTTTAACAGAAAATTCTGGAAGGGAAGAGATTAATCTAATTCCAGCTAATTTTGAAAAAATAGGTTGAAAATTAAATGGGTTGGTTTAGGCCATAAAGATTTTATCTTACATGTCTGATTGCAGCCAGAGACAAAAATGTCTGGGAAAACCAGGACTAAGAATCTTACTGTATTGTCCTTAGGGGTGAAATTGTTTTATAGCATTCAGATGCTGCAACAGATCTTAGCAAAGCTCTGGGTGTGTACTGTATCAGACTCAGGTGACCAGATGTGATGTGATTCTATAACCAGCACTGAAATGATTTTTTTAGACATTGGTGAGAGATATTCAAGAACTCTTGCAGCAGCACTTTGGAACCTGACAGGAAAGATCTCTCACAGATATCTCACACAGCCTCACACCTCATCTTGCCTTGCTGTAGTAAGCAACTCAGTACTCATCATCTTGCCTTGCTGTAGCAAGTAACTTAACTAGGGATCAGTAATTCTTTAGTCAGGAAAATATAGTGAGATTAGTTAAGTATAGTTTTTCTTCATCTGTGTGAATCTATCCAACTGTGTTATTTTTTATATGTCCTGTGACTGAAAATCTTGTGTTTATTGTAACTAGATATTCATTATTCTCATGTTTTCTATTTTATTATATATTATCAAATATTGCTATAACTTTCATTTTGGTTAGCCTTTCAGAAAATACTTTTAACATCTTAGGAGTACTTATGCTTATTTTAGTGACATTGTGGCAGCTCCTGAAAGCCTTGCTACATTGGTCAAACTCTACCATTTGTATTAATATTAAGTTTAATCAATATAATTGGGTACCCTTGTAGGAACCTTAGAATAGCTGACTGGTGGCAGCATAATAACCTTATAGTCTGGGCAGAGGGGCATAGCTGGTAAATCTGTGCCAGCCTTGTGTGTGTGTGTGTGTGTGTGTGTGTGTGTGTGTGTGTGTGTGTGTGTGTGTGTATATATGTGTGCGTACATGTGTGTGTGCGTGTGTGTGCGTGTGTGTGTGTGTGTGTGTGTGTGTGTGTGCGTGTGTGTGCGTGTGTGTGTGTGTGTGTGTGTGTGTGTGTGTGTGTGTGTGTGTGTGTGTGTGTGTGTGTGTGTGTGTAAATCAAATATCCAACTGTGTGTGACAGTTACTTTGAACAGGGACACAGTGCTCTGAAGTGGTCAGTGTTGAGTCTTATTTGGGGCCTGGAGAGAGAGTGAGAGAGAATCTAGCCCCAGGTGTAGAGTGTGCTTCTTAGGTACTCTTAAGGGAAATTGTGCTTGGTGCAGAGAACTGCATCTGAAAATACTTTGTGTATCCATTACTAGGATTGAGGCTCCTTGATTACTGGCCTGGAGTAGGGACCATCACATTTGTCACCACTTTAGTGACCTTACGAAGCATAAGTAGGACCTCATAAGCCAATAGGTGGTTGAATTTAGGACTGTGTAAGTATACTGACTCATCTCCTGCCTGTGATGTAACATTAATGATCTGGCCAGTCAGTGCATCTACTCATTATGCTTTCATATATATTTATTTTCTTTTTATATTGTATAAATGCAGAGGAAACAAATACTAACTTGGAGGTACACCAGGATAGATTAACTCTCCTCAGAGAGGCATGGGTAAGTATGACTCAGGTCCAAATTCAGCCAGAAATGTATTTTCATTCCATCAGTCCTAGCATCTTGAGCAGGTACACAATAACCTTCATCTCAAGCATGCATGCCTTCCCCAATATCTCTTGCTGCTTGCATTAAGAAATGAGAACAGCAGCTTAACTGTATGTATTCAAGATCCAGAAGCAGCAATTACGTTGTATTACTGGATAAGTATTTATAAAACATTAACATCAATTATATGTCAGAAAAATCCAATGATGGTAATTGCAATTATTACATTTAAATGCATACTTCCTATCCATCATAAGGAAACAAAATCCGCTATTTGGTATATCATAGCAGTGGGGCATTAATACCTTTCCATCATATATGGATGAGGCAAAAGTATGAAGTACTAAATTATCATACTTGTTGATGTATTGCCAAACAAAGTTTACCAAAAAAGAATACAATACTGTGACATGCCATGTATCTAATAATCTCTTTTTTGCCTCCTAACACCCTTTCTCTCTCTCTTATTTTGTCTTAATTTTACAGGGGGCGGGGTTATAATTTGTAAACAGTCTGTTGTTTGCATATTTTATTGCTGAAAAATAAATAAACAACAGCAGAGAGAGAGAGAGAGAGAGAGATAGAGAGAAACCAACAATTGTGGCTTGGCCTGCCATACCTCCACAGATGGCAGCACATACACTTAGTATTTCAGGTTCACAACCTGTCAGTGCTGCCTCCACAACCCTTGTCCTACCTGCTCCATCTGTATAAGGTACCTCTTCCCCAACTGCTGGTGCAATATTACCCTCTAAGAGCAGTACCAGTAGAGTATGCAGGAGCTGACAAGGCTGGTGGAGGATATAATTGAGAGGGATCTCCTTGCATATATCAGCAGGGTTGAAAACCTTCTGCTTTGGCTTGCCAAGACAATGCCACATCTGGCACTGACTCAGAGAGCTGCTGCAGGATACAGTGATCACAGTTCTGAGGGTGAGGACTAGATTCTTACTGTTCTCAAGCTGGACATGAGTGTGCCTCTGATATTCCATATTTATCTCCAGTCATGGTGTTCCCCAAACGTTTGTCTGCATCAACATCCCCTAATCCCACCTTTTGCAACCACAGCTTATTTTAACATGAAGGTGTACCTAGACATACTGTTTGCACTCTACTGTGTAAAATTTTCTATACGTTATCTAAAGAAACCATGGCTTTTTAGGCCATACTATATCCACAACTGTCTAAATGAATGCTTCCAATAAGAGTCAAATGACAGGTATTTTATGGGGCAGCAATAAGAGCACTTGATTACAAAATTATATTCTCTGTCTATACCCATGGTGCAACACACTGATGAGGTCATAATTTCTAAAGTAAACTGTAGCACCTTAAATGTCAGACTTCCCATGTGGTGCTTGTATTTCTTATACTATTCTCAAAAATGTCTAAATAGATATGTAGGTGGTTAGAATACAACAGTGCTTAACTTCTACAAGTGAGTGTGTGTTACCAAAAATTAATTCAGGACTGGTTTACACTCATTTGCAGTGGCATCTTTTACAAACCCAGATGACTTTGATACTGTGCTTTGTACGTTGTGTAACTACATATGTAGGATGTTTGAGGCCAGCTGTGAATGTGTCTTTCGACCTCATATGATATATACTGTTCTTCAAATGCATATATGACACATAGCTGTACAGTGTTTTGGTGCACTTTGACCACTTTTTAGCATAAACATTCAGCAAATAAACAGTGGTGATGTCATCCATTGAAATATGCATTGTTCCAGTTAGTTCTGAACATGTCATGTGGTGCTTACAATTCAGGCACTATCTGTAGCTTGTGATCTTCGATAGTTCAAATCCAGCCATTACTGCTCAGACTAAATTGTGTCAATTTTATTGTGACCATATATATATTGCTAACAGTGCTGTCAAAGACAGCTGCTATGTACACTAATAGTTGATAATGCCTCTTACAAAAAGCTATGATAATTTCTCTCATATCAATGTTTTATTCAGAGTAATGATGACATGTGATTACATTTTCCTTACATAACATATGTAGGATGCTTCAACCCCTGGCACAAGGGACTGAGTAGACATTTTGTATGTGGTTGACTTAATACAGCAATTACAGGCACATATATCCCTTGCATCAATAACATGATGTAATGCCTTGACATACCAACATATCTCAAAACTGTAGTGATACCTTTGCCATGGTGCATTCATTTTGTACAATATCATGTATTTTCAGTTGTCAAAAGTTCATGTGTTACACATTCACATTCAGCGCTGTTAGCATTGTTGTACCTTATACTGTAATGCATGGATGGCATGCACTACAGTTATAATGTGTCAATTTACAGTGGGAAATGTCTCCAACATCCCTTTTACCCCAAAGACATTGTTTATGACACATACATATGATGTAATAAGTTACCATTGGTGTACTGTAACAGTTGGGTTAAGACTGAGGTGCTTGTGGTTTATCCACATTTCATTAGTTGGCAAAGTCAGATAGCTAGCTTGCTGTTCAATTTGCTGAAAGGGCAACATTATATGAATGTACTGACATTATGTAAGCACCATTGTATGTAGTTATTCTTATCCATTCTTATGTCAGACAATGATATGACCAAGGAAACCCATAGCATGTACTTAAACTTATTAGAAACACTAACCATCCAACCCAATACCATATTCATGGGTGACTTCAATTATCCCATTATTAACTGGGAATCCCATAAGACACCAAACATACATGCACAGAGATTCTGGACCAGATAGACAATACATCAACCAGGGGTACAACCATACGGGATCTGGTCCTCACTAATATGGAACACTGCTGCACACCCCCTACTGTAATGCCTTCCCTGCTAAGGCCAGACCACAAAATGGTCTCTCTTGAAGTAAAATAAATGCTGGAACCCCCAGCTAAACCTGGAATATTCAGGAACTATTCTAAGGCTAACCTCCTGCTATTAAGTTACAACCTGACAAAATGTCAACCTCCATAAACCCTGAGAACACTTCTGCCTATGCAGAACTGTTCACAGAAACCCTGTACACGCATGTTAATAGCTACATAGAGGCAGCTGTACCCACCAGGAAGAAGTACAGAACTAACTCAAAAAACAAGCCACCCTAGTGGAATCACAAAATCAATTGGCTGTATAACAAGGGGAAGAAAATTATGGCAAAATTAGGAGGTGCAGTACCCAGCTGGAAAAAAGCACTTGCATCAAACTAAACAAGCAACTCAGAAGACAAATAAAGTCTACCAAAGCCAAATTTGAGGTAAGTTTGGCCTCCCAGGCCAAGGACAACCACAATGCCTTCTTTAGCTATGTCCACAACTTCAAAGGCAATGCACAGTTGTGTGCAGAGCTCATTGTAAATGGAGCCACCTATACTGAGCCAGAAGATATAGCAAACCTCCTGGATGATACATTCAGCTCCAGCTTTACCCCTCTTCCCCTCAACCTTCCCTCAGGAAATGTCATCAAATATAACTCCCCCTACTTTCACTAGGGAGCAGGTCCTCAATGCTCTCTCTAAGACCAATAACACTGCATCAAAGGACCAAGACAATATCCCAGGATGCCTTCTAAATAGCATGAAACATGACCTATCAGGGCCTCAGGAATTACTGTTTAACTGTAACCTCCAAACAGCCTTCATGCTTGATGAATGGAGGAAGGCAACAATCATCCCTCTGCACAAAGGTGGGCCATCTACAGACTCTGGAAACTACAGACCCATAAGTCTCACTAGTCTTATATGCAAAGCCATGCAAAGAATTATTATGATCAATAGAGATACAGTAAACCTCCAGACACTGGACCCAGCCCAGTTTGGTTTCATCAAGGGCAGACCATGCCTACTCAACCTGGTAGACTTCTTCAAGAAGGTCAACAAAGCAATGGATGAGGGCAATGCCATTCACACTGCCTTCCTTGACCTGGCAAAGGCATTTGACATAATACCCCACTTGGGTATTGTTGACAAACTCATGAGGTTAGGTACAGACCCATATAACACCCGATGGATAGCCAAATGGTCACTGACAGGACCTAGGATGCTAGGATTGGGTTGTCAAGCTCTACAAAGAGGTCAGTCATGAGTGGAGTCCCTCAGGGATCAGTCCTTGGATCTCTCCTTTTTCGCATTTACTTCTCAGAAGTCAAGGCCAATGTCAGTGGTCTCTGGCTAACTAAATTTGCAGATGATTGCAAATTGAGCTGTCATTGCATCTCACACAGACACAAATGTTCTCCAGGAGAGACTTGACACAGACAAACAACTGGTGTCAGAGCAATGGACTAAAACTAAATGCCAGAAAATGCATTATAGTATTCTTTGGAAAGTCATCCATCCCTGGGAACTATCATATTGACAACATGACAAAACACCTCTTAGAGTTAACCCAGTAGTCAGGGACTTAGGGACACACATAGATAGTAATATAGCCTTTGATCATCATATGTCTACAGTGGTGAGAAAATCATTCTATATTGCACAACTTATAAACAAAGATATGGCAATTAAGTCCAAGAAATTCATTGTCCAACTGTAACCGGCATTAATGAGACCTATCATTGAGTACAATACCCGTCTTTGGTATGTAACCAACCAGGCATATCCAATAACTGGAGCATTCAGAGAGACTCCTCACTAAAAGAATACAGGGCGAAAGTAATATAATCTATGCAGACCACCTCAAGGCCCTATCCCTGTATTCTGATTGCTACAGGCTTTTGAGGGGAGATCTATACCTGGCATTCAGGGCATTGTCAGACCCCACTCTGATGGACCTTCTGCATATCTGCAAAACAAACAGCACCATAATTACCTGTTCTAAAGACTTAAACCTTGCCTGTGATATAAATAGGACCTGTTGGAGAGATAGGTATGTATCCCAGAGACTACCCCATCTTTGGAACAGGCTCCCCAGCCATGTGAAGTAGAGTTCCTCCCTAACCCAATTCAAGTGCAACTTGGACAATTTGATGGAAAACCAGAAATTCATCCTTGGTTTGGCACCAGAAATTCATCCGTGGTTTAGCACTTATGTCTCTAATAGACAGAGGTAACATGTAAATGGTTCGTCTCCTAGGCCCATGCTTACACTTATCAAGGATATCAGAACTTGTCAGAGACTTGGGAAGCATGGCTAGCCTTAAAAAGGCCCTTGTGGGCATTAGCCTAGTAAACACCTATGAACCTATATATTATCACAGGTTGTGACAGCATGGCATGAAATGGTTATTTTGGGCATGTCATGCTGTGACTGTTCTTGCAGCATATGCATTGAGCACTGGCTTGTATAGCATACCACTGCAGATAGACTGTGGTTCAGTTCTGAGACAGTGTGTGTACTGCATGATGGGCACAGCTTCCTTGTGCAAGCATTGATATTGTACTGCTGAGTGTCTGTTGTGTGGACAGTAACTTGTATATCTCCTTGTCACCCTTTTGACTAAAGTCTGATTGTTCATATTGCATTCATAACATCTTTCTTAATGCACACATTAAATTCAGTCATTTGTACACTGCTTCCATTGCTATCTGATGTAGCACATGCAGTCAATACAAAAATCTGGTAAGAGCCTAGTATAATAGTCAGGGGTTTGATTCTGATAACATCACTTTCTCTGTCAGACAAATGTGTCAGACAGCAGTGACTTGCACATGGACAATAGTTATGGCACACTCAGAGGGCAACCTCTTTCAGGCCTTGTCCTACAAGGTAGGGCATCCATATCCCTTAGCTGTAAACCCTTCAAAGGTGTGCTTCATGACATGATTGATAATGCATATTTCTGTGGAGTCCATGACTATTAAGCATTTTTCTGATATGTGTCCTGGCATGTGTTCAGAAATTACATAATGTGAATGATTATTATGTCATTCATTGCTCACAGGCATTAACTATTCCCTGGATAATTATGCACTGTATTGCATGTCTTCATCGTGACATTTCTTCATGACTGCAATAGTGTTCTTTACACTATTCAGCTTAATTGCAAGTGAGAGATTCTATAAATGTTTCTTTCTGTATGGCATGCTGCCAGACCATCAGATACTGTGACTGCCTCTTTGTTGCAATGCCTTCTTCTGTGTTGCTGCTACTGAAATGCTATTATGTTACTGTTCTCTATAATTCTATTTTACCATGCCCAGTAAAACAATGTCTGAAATGTTTGCAATTCAGCAATGGAAAACTTGAAATCATGACATGCCATCTGATCTTTGTTGTCATTTGCCACTTATGTATGCTGCGTGTTATTAGATTACCATTTAACATTTAGCTGACTATATAATACTTGCTTGTCTATTACATGTTCGTAGGTGAGAAGCCCATTGCCTGTGTATGCCACTGCCATTTCTTTGCAAATACATGTCCATTTCTGATATAACTGACATTGCAACTGCAACATCTATTTGTTTTTGTGTATACATGTTGAGCTGAAGGATACAGCAGTGGTGTCAGCTTGCATACATAAATGTCCTGTATATACAACTCATATGCAATAACTGCAGTCTATGCATTAATCCCATAATCATTCTGTCCTTGCTAACTGTTATCTCAACTCAGCATTTTATTAACATGGATAACACATTTTCACTCACTTTTTGTCCCAGTCCCCTTCAATAAACACATCCATACCTTTGCTCGCTTACTTTACTTATGAAGCAACGTACCACCTCACTTCATAAACCAAATTACCAATCAAATAAGCAGCATCCTTACCTCCGTTTCCTTACCTATTCAGCAAACTTCCTCCAGTTGCTCATTTCATTTCCACAATCCTTGTAATAAACCTCCACACAGCAGAGGGGGAACAGAAGATGGTAAGCCTGTCTCTCTTCTCCACCAACCAGCCTGACCAGGCTGTTCCCCTTCCCTTCTACCCAAAATTATCCGACCAACAACCTCCTATAAAGGGAAGGGTTAGGCCAAACATCATTTGGTGTACCCATCATCTGTAAAGTACCTTAGAACCCGTCATCAACCCCACGCCTTGACCTACTAGTACTGGACTGTGCCTTAATGAAACTAAATAAAGTAGGATTACCCATGACCCCACTGTACCACCGGAACCTCCACTCCAAGAGAATACATTCCCTTTAGTCCACTACCCTCAAGCCACTAACCATGGCTCAACCTTTCTGGAATGGCAACCTATAGCCAAAACTAGTGCCACAGAAAACTATAACCCCTTCAACACAATTCTGCTGACTGATCAAAGAAAACCCTAAACAAGACTTGAACCCAGGACCCTGTCAACTGCAGCATCTCACACTAGCACACCAAACTACACAGCTCTAGATGTACAGTAACCTGATTAATGCAGGGAATAAACTAACTCCAAAATCTTAATTCCCTAACACTAAGATCCAGAACCCATTGACATAGTTCCTGACAACTCACCTAAGCCCAACAATGAAGTAATCTATGTGCCCAACCATAAACACCAACAGTGCACTCATTACCAAATGGCAATCACCCTCCTACTCAAAGAACAAATTTATCACCCCAACCAGACGTTAGGAACCCCTCAGGCCTCCTGTCAAAGAACAGCTCGACTTTGGCCCTTCCCCCCCAGATATGGTTTAAACAACTAGATAAGTAACTAAAACCCCCAAGATCCCCACCACCTGAAAGTAGGGTGTTGAAGTCAACTGGCTAGCAAGAGGCATGGGGCTTTAGCCTAATAAGTTCCTGTGCTCCTATGAATGTTGTGACTCTACTCCTCCTGTGGGATCCCACACCCCATAATCCATCCCCACCAGTTTCACCCTAGCCCCCTACCTACCTCTACCTAACTTGCCCCACATTCCAACACAATAACCAGTTAACATGCTACTTGATCACAGCACCCTATCTTACCTTAATGACCCAACAAGGGGAATTACCAGTGACCACATTGTGCACCACTCCTCGCTCGCCCTGCTTCCATCATCGCTCGCCCTGCTTCACATCATCTGCAAACTCACTGTGTAGTGTCACAACCGGTACCATCACACCACTTTGAAATGCATTTACTTCTGTCAGTAACTGTTGCCCACTTGTGGTCCCCATGTGTAACCTCCTCACTCGCCACTGCTTCCATCAGCTGCAAATTCACTGTATCACCTCAACTGGTACTCGTCACACCTCCATCTTCAGATAAGCAACTGTGACTCTGTGCACGTCCTTTACGACCTCATTGCCCATCACTCCAGCCACCGGCACAATGTCCACTATGAGCACCTTCGTCATGGATATGTAAAAGAAAAGAAACTGTAAAATCACTGCAACAAAAACAATGTCTTAACCTGCATGCTATCAAAGGAACCCACCTCCATACCCCCTATATCAATATTCTTCAATGTAATTATGACTTAGGCCTCCCCTTCTACCCCCCCCCCATTTTATTTATTTATTTTTTTTATACAGCCTGCTTATGTTTCCCAATTAAAGCTGTTAATATGCAATGGTATGCCATCAGTATGAACTTTCACCCCAGCAGAATCCCTTACCATTGAAATCCCCTTAACTTCGGCTAATAGCTGTTGCTCCCTTTATACTTGAATGCACATGCATTTTTTTATTTTTTTGTTTAAATAGGGAAATTTGTAAATACTGCTTTACTGCTATGAACTCTGACCCCTAGTTTGAATCAATGAACCAACAAGGTATCCCCTCCCTAACTGGTAAAAGTATGACCCTTCCACTCCTTACCTACCTTCTTGTGATGCTAAAGTACCCGAATCTGAACACAAAAATCAAACATTCAGATGCACTTAAGTGCATTCAATCACCTGTGTGCAATAAAACCACATACCTATATATTATAAAAATACATATACAACACACACACACACACACACACACACACACACACACACACACACACACACACACACACCAACCGTTCTACAAATACCTTTACAAATTCTAATAAATGCACGGAACAGTCTACCAAAATTATCCCCTCACAGTTTTATGATCAGCCCAAAACTCAGAACTTAATGATAATTACTACAACTGTACCCCTACCTCTACCTCTTAATGTCTTAAAGCAAAGAATCTGGACAAAGCCATAACTAAACCCCCTCCCCCAGCATAGGACCATGGCCCATCTATCAATTATTGCTATATCAAATCAGAAAACTGAAAAAAAAAAAATGTCAGGCCTAAATCTGATTCTGTGGAGCCCTTCCCTAATAACAGTCTTACTCTGTGGTATGCCATCCCATGTACGATGTTATCAGTGCATCACACATACAGTCGGGAAAGCAATTGCTAATATAGCTCACAACCCTGATCATAATGATGTAAACCCTGAAAAATGCCACACTACACCGCCGCCTTGCAGGTACATTAGCCTCCTACTCAGAGCGGGTCACCACCATCACCCTTAGTGGGGAAAATAACTTTAAAAATTTAAATTGATTAATGAGCAGAATTATCTTTGCCACAGTCATGCAGGATTTCCATACCTAAATGACATCCCTATCTTGGAATGGAAAATTACAGCAGTAAAGCCCTGTTTAGGTATGACATGCACCCAATTTTCAGACAGGAAACTCTGACATTCTAACATGTTTTCTCCAAGCAACCCCAAATCCCCAACCAAGACAGCCACAAGCCACTCCAATGAACTTTTCAACTCTGGAGTCTGCCATTATTGCCTTACCTTAACCTTCAATGAGTTACCAGACTAGGAAAAAATAAACCCGCTACCAGTAACTGCTGCTACGTAATACTCCACATGTATGTTCTGGTCCCCTAGCCCTGATCACCTGCCTGCTGGTCCATTTCCTCAACACTGGCAGCCACATCTGTGGGGATTGCGACTGAAATGTCTGTCCTTTTCTAACTGCAGTCTTTAACAAATTCCCGCTAATTCACCAGAAACCACAATTTTATGAAAATGGACCAAGATACTCGACAACACTCTATACAGGTGCAAGGTATGTCCCAAGCCATCAACCACGCATACGCAGCCAGCACCTGTTACTATGCAATCTCACAGCCTGCCCTCAGAATATTGACTCCTTTTTTTATTTATTTTTTTTAGACTGCAAATGAAAAAGAATACATTAAATTTTACGCCCGCTATCTACCTGTGGCAAGGTCACTATACCCACAATGAGTTCAGAAATGGAACATTTGAAAATTATGACAGACATTTGAGTTCCCAACTTCTGCCTTTAATTATTTTCACTAATTTGCCAGCAAACCACAATTTTATGAAAATGAATTAAAATCTGCGGTAAAATCAGGGTGTCCTGCAAAATCTGTACTGTGGAGAGTTATGCACTATACTGGAATTTCCAAGATAAAATGGACCCACGCTTACCTCTAAAGATGTAAAGGCCAAACTCAGTGCAGGTCTCCACATGGTGGCTACACTATACTGATCTTCCTTGTGCTTCGTTAACAAATCTAGAAGTTTTAGGAGCAACAGTCTAAGTTCTAAAGAGGAAAATTGAACCAGTGAAGAGCTAAGCAATTGTTTTTTATGTATTAATATTCTTTTTTATTTTTTTTAAAACCTATGAACAACCAACTAATGGAAAGGAGTCCCGAACCAAGCAATTGCTAGCCCGCACAAATAGTAGCAACTCAGCAACCCCCCCCCCACCTGACAGAGCAGTGGACCTCTGATAGCACGACAGAGCCAAACCCTGATCCTACCCAGGAATAAAACCCTCTCTCCCCAGACTCGGTGATGATTTACAGGATCTGCACTTGAGACAGCCAAACAACCTCTCAATCAACCTGTCCAACAAACCAATAACTTCAAACCAGGGACACTACTCAAAACATTTTCTTTATTAACTAACGTATTCAGGAGAAGGCAGTTCCTGTGCAAATTGTTCTCTATTACCTTTTGTAAGATGATTTTTTGATTTTTTTTTTTTTTTTTTTTTATATATACACAATATCCCCTGTCCAATAAGAATTTGTGGCTCAAGACAAAAACTGCGGGACCCGAGCAAGGCGACATGCCAAAGCTTGGTATAAATCTGTACTGTAACAGTCAAGTGAATGCACCAAAAGTGCAGAAACGACCCATACTGTACCATGAGCAATGATCAACCCCTTACAATGACCACAACTGCACAAGTGCAACAATGAACATTTGCCCCAAGCCCGTGAACAAAGCCTCAATACCAACCTGCTATGCATAGCTGAAGCAATGACAGCAAGAGCTGGAATGCCACAACACCAAGGCCAGCTTGACAAGGATAACAGTGTCAACTCCAGGAAAGCAGCGATTCAGCCCCACAAGCTGATATTCCACACTCACAAACTCCAACCAAGTAAACCCCACTAATCCTTTCAGAACAACCCAATGCCACCAACGAATGTTGACCAATCGAAAAGAATCCAGGCCCAACAAAACAGCCAGACAAGTTCACAACACCACTCATGCCTTCACAGTCCAGGCCCCGTGAGCCACACCACCATCAAACAAACACACAACTAACCTTAAGGTTACTAACAGACTCACCCTTACAAAAAGGCCTCTCGAGCCAAAAAGAACACCTGACCAGGCCATTCTAAACACCACTCATCATACAAACACACTTACATTGTGTGGATTTAGTGCAGTACCTATGTGATTGTTTATGAATCCCATGAATTGTTTTTTGGATTGCAAAAAGAATTAAGAATTTTGGGAAAAGTTTAAAAATGAATAGAGATGGGAAGGGACTGAATGTATTAATATGAATATGATATTAAGGGGCAGTACAGTGATGCAGCAGTTAGCATTGTTTCCTCAAAGTAAGCGGTCCTCCAGTTCAATTCTCGGATGGGGTGCCTCCTGTGCAGAGTTTGCATGTCCTACCTGTGTTCGTGTGGGTTTCCTCCACATGCTCCGGTTTCCTCCCACATTCCCAAAACATGCTGCAGGTGGATTCGACATTCCAAATTGTAGGTATGAGTGTGTGAATGTCTGTGTGCCTTCTGAACAAGGTTGGGAACCGGGCTGGCAACTCAACATCGTAAAACTCTACTGCCACTTGTTCTGTGGACAGCAATGATCCACTGTGATGACCCCTAATGGGAGCAGGCGAAAGGAGAAGAATTTGAATATGATAATATATGGGAAGTATGATAAAGTAACAAAATGTAATATTGATAAATGAAACAAAAGTACAGCTTGTGACAACATGGTTGCTGTGGAAAAAAGATGTGAGAATGTGCTATATAACAAGAAAATAGAAGAGGATGATGTATTAACTGAAATAGTAAATTGGATGTGGAAGAAAGGATGGGAAGGAGAGAAGGTAAATATAAACGAAAAAATAATAATAGAAATATTTCTGTTTAGTTAAGTTCTTTTGTGTTGATATCTTGTCCTTATATATTTATAACTTATAAATAATGTTAAGTTTGAATGTAAAAAAAAAATGAATCTATAAACAATTGATTTAATTTTTTATATGCTATAAAATTAATGTAAATGTTAATAAGGCACCCCTCCTCTTTTCTATAGGTGCCATGGGATCTTTTACACTACCTTAGCTACCATCAACTCACATACATGAGGTCTTGGTTTAATGTCTCATCTGAAGGACAGGACACTCAGGAGTGCAAGATTGCATTGTCAGTGATCAATCTTCCGGATGTGGGACTACATACATATATACATGTACCACCTCCTGCTAAAATAGCTTTTTAGTTTACTGGGACTAAGGGACTAACCCGGTCAATGAAGAGGAAAACAAATATATATATATATATATATCTATATATATATATATATATATATATATATATATATATATATATATATATATATATATCTATCTATATGGTTTCCTATGAAACCATCGAATTTACACTACATCGAGAATGACTACATCGAGACTAGACCATCGAAAGTACATAACAGCGAAAACAGAAATCGTCAACATTTAAAACATCGACTACATGGAAAGTGCAGAACATACAGGAGAGAAGTTATAAATACAGACAACGCGAAACACCGAACACCATAACACCGACACACGGAACGTAAACAACACACTACACTACATAGCATACACACTAGCCCTGACCCAAACCCTAACCCTAAGGTCCGACACTATCGCACACTTCACCTACCTGCACCCTAACCCTAACTCACTTACCCACCCCTAGCCCAAGCTCCGACACTAACGCACACTTCACCTACCTGCACCCTAACCCTAACTCACTTACCCACCCCTAGCCCAAGCTCCGACACTAACGCACACTTCACCTACCTGCACCCTAATCCTAACTCACTTACCCACCCCTAGCCCAAGCTCCGACACTAACGCACACTTCACCTACCTGCACCCTAACCCGAACTCACTTACCTGACCACTCCTACCTCCGTCACTGTCGCACACTTACCGGGTCGCGATCACACATTACCCTTGTCGGTCTTTCCGCTGTCAGCGAATCACCCTATCGGTATACGTACCTGTTGGTTATCTGGCGTCGGTGATTTCTGCGTCGGGGAATCGGCGGTTCGGTCTTTAGAAGGGGACCCGTTAAACATACACAAGTGCTGTGACATTTCATTTTCGACGCTTTGGAAGTCGACAATTTCTGTTTTCGATGGTTTGCAATTTCAATATAGAAGTCCCGATCTTCTCATTTTCGATGTAGTGTAAATTCGATGGTTTCATAGGAAACCATATATATATATATATATATATATATATATATATATATATATATATATATATATATATATATATTTGTGTGTGTGTGTGTGTGTGTGTGTGTGT